>NW_022681457.1:55208459-55408459 GCF_009764315.1 Trachypithecus francoisi
CCTGGGCGACAGAGCGAGACTCCATCTCAAAAATAAATAAATAAATAAACAATCATCATCCTAGCATGCTAAGTGAACAAAAATAAAACACAAATAGACAACTAAATGAGATTTAGAAATGAATGAGTGAAATGAAATATCAAAGATATAAAAACTTTTTTAAATTTTTAATTAATTTATTTTTTTAGACGGAGTCTTGCTCTGTTGCTCAGGCTGGAATGCAATGGTGCGATCTCAGCTCACTGCAACCTCCGGCTCCTGGGTTCAAGAGATTCTCCAGCCTCAGCCTCCCGAATGGCTCGGATTACAGGCACCTGCCACCGCGCCCGGCAATTTTTGTATTTTTAGTAGAGACGGGGTTTCACCATCTTGGCCAGGCTGGTCTTGAACTCCTGACCTTGTGATCCACCTGCCACAGCTTCCCAAAGTGCTGGGATTACAGGCATGAGCCACGACGCCCAACCAGCAGGCAGGTTTTCTTGTAGACAATGAAAGCAAGGAAAGCTGGAATGAGCCCAGCCCTATCAGGCACCCTGAAGGCTGCCTGGGATTGCCTGCAAGGCCATCTAGCCTTCTGCTTCCTGGCAGGCTGGCCAAGCACCTTTTTCTGGTCTTTTAGACTTTGATTTCCTGGAAGGAGAGGGCCCTCCTTTCCACTGGGCGGAGTGGCAAGGGCCATCCAGCTTCCCATCCTCCACTAAAAACCATGGGGTGCCCTCCTGGGCACACACTGACCAATTATGGCCCTTCTCAGGCAAGACATTATTTGTCTTACACTCTCAGCCTGCTGGGGCTTACAAGTTAGCAGTGCTATTATTAAGATAGAGAAATGAGGGGGGAAAGTTGCTTTAAAAATCTTCCATAATCTTACTATGGAAATCACCAGCACAGATGCCAGCACAGGTAGGGCTGCTGAGGATACTGGGGGAGAGTTCCCAGCCTATCCTGGCAGCCGGTCCTTGCCAGGGATGACTCATGCCCCAGCCCCTGAGAGAAGCAGGTAGACATCTCTGCAAGGAGCTGGGGGCTACGACTCAGGACAGCCAAGCCCCACGGGTGGTGGAGTGGGGTTACCTCCTATCAGATTGTGTCTCCTCCACAGCAGACCCTTGGGGCCAGGTGATTTACAGTGTGTGTAAAGTAGTAAGCTCTATCAGTTGCACAGCCTTCAACACTCACTTCAACATTCACTTCAACTCTGATATCTCACCACAGAAGCAGTGGGGACTGGCCCGTGCAGAAGCCCTGCAAAGTGGGACAGAGCCTCGTGTGCCGGAGCGGGGGTGGGGGCGGGTGGGAGGGGAGTGAGGTGGGGGTTCTGGGTCCTCGGTGCTGGTTGGCCTGTCTGCCCATCTGAGCACTGTTCCCTGGGAGTGTGCTCTGCAGGCCTCCTAAAGGAAGGCTGTGAGCTCATCACTGAGACCCTGAGCATCTCCTTGCTCCTCCCCACTACATTACTGGTGACTATGCTGAGATGGGCCTCGAGCACCCTCTGGGCGGTGTCATCAAAGGTCTTTGGGCCTGGCCTGGCACTGAGGGATGGCAAATGAGGAGTCTGGAGTTTCATTGTCACCCGCTATGGTAGCAGGACATGGGAGAGTCCAGGCCTGCAGGACTGGAACCCTATCAAGGGAGTTAGGAGGCTGTTCACTTCCCCTCCGGACCCCATGTGGAGGAGTGGATGGAGTCTAGGGAGACCCTGGGTAGTCAGTTGTTCTGTCTGCGCTTCCCCCAGTTCCACCCTTTGTTAACCATTTCCTTGGGAGAGCTCAGGAAACTCCTGTGGTCTGGTGAGGTGGGGCCTCCCCTCACAGGGGAGGCGGTGTTCTGAGACTCTGTGAGTGAGAAGCTAGCACAGTGCCTGACAAGTATCTGTGGGAGCTGTCATCCTCTGTAACCACCATGTGGCCTCGTAGTATTCAGGCTGCCTGTCCTGTCCTAAGGCTTGCTGGGGCTTTTTGGGGGTCAGCTGCTTTACCATCCCACTCTCTCCTCAATCAAAGTGGCTGTTTTTGTGTTTGTTTGTTTATGGGTTTTAAAACACCTAATATTTCATTTATAGTAGTTTCAGGCTTGCATGTGTGTATTTGTATAGATTTTATTAGAAGGAAAAGGACTTAAGACAACATTTTTAGAAGGTCTCCCTGGCGCATAGACTTCCATGTCACAACAGCTGATGTTAACCTCCTTCTGTTGCCTTTGTGCAAAGTATAAATAGAAAGTACAAGCCAGAGGTGCTGAGGCTCAGTGTCTAGAGCTGAGCCACTTGGGCTTGCTTGCTGGCCTGCAGCCAGGTGGACTCTGGGTGTGAGGTGTTGCCCATCCTGGATCAACAGCCCCCACCCCTCTCCCCAGGTCCTGAGTAACCAATACAAGGCAGTGCTAATGAGCAGATGAGAGATGGGTATCGAGCACCCGAAAACCACCCAGGAAGATTTGAATGCCATTTGGGCACAGGCTGTGTGGGGGCAGGGTCTGTGTGGGGGTAGGGGCTTTTCATGGTGCCACCCACAGATGCCCATGCCTTATGCTGCTTCCCCAGCAGTCAGCTGTCCATGGCCCTGAGCCTGTCACACCATGCCTGCTACCTCATGCTGTTCATGTTTGATGAAAACCATCCCAAGATGGTGCTGCTGGATGTGAGTGCTGGAAAGGGGGCAGCACCTTTGTCCTAGGAGATTATGAGCTGACCAGATCCCTCCTTACTGCCCCCCAGGACAAGTGGGGGCTGGTGCTGCATTGAACGATGCCCCCCACCAGGAGATGTGTTTGCACTGGCTCAATGAATATACAATGCAGAGGCATAAATGAAGACACGTGAATGGTGTGCGTGTACATCACCTTGCAGCTGGGAAAAAGGTGCCTCTCAGGTCCCTCATTCTTCCCAGCAAGTGTGGAGTGTGTCCATGCCCATGAATGTGTAGATCTGTCCTTCTTAACTTGTATACACCTTCAGGTCAGTTCTGAGTGAATGACATGCAAATGGGATTTCTCAGGTTATTTGTATGCTTCATATTATGGCTGCTGCTTTTGCTGCCACTACCCACAGGCCTAACCTGGTTTGAAGTTCAGGCTTTAGGTAAAAAAGATGGAGGGCCTCCTTGTATTCTGAGATGGAAGGTCAGAGACCTGTGGTAGGGCTAGGGGTTTGGGTACACTTTAATTTTGTGGCAGGATGAGAACTGCAGTGATTTTAATTGTGATTGGCCTGGCCTGGTTGTAACTCTGGGTGATGGGGAGGGAATCAGCAGTGGTGATCTCCCAGACATCCATGTGCCTAGGCCTGACCTGACTGCCCTCAGACCCAGCAAAAAGGCACCACCACAGGCTCTGACTTGCCTCCCTACTCCCTGCACCCCAGATGGGAATACCATGGAGGCTACAATCTGAATGTATTATTCTCCCTGTCTTAACCAGACCTCCCTAACACACACTGAGGGTAGAGTGGGTTTGGGGCATGGGGAGAACTAGGGCTGAATCATGAATCCTGGGGGAATGTTAAAGATAGAGGAGTGGTTGTCACCGCTCTGTTGAGCCCAGCTTCCTACCTGGTCCTGGCCACACAGCCCCTCAGATAGAGACTAGCTCTGTGGGTAGTTGGGGATCCCTATAGGCCCAGGCTGCTCTCTGTCCCCACCTGCCTGTGCTCCTTCTCTTGCCTGCTGTCAGAGCCCCAACATGGAGAAGGAGGTTGCCACCCTGTGAGCCTGAAGGAGCTGTGTCTGACTGGGGCTTCTGCCTGGGGTTTTGCAAAAAGCTATCTATGAATATGGGTCTGCCCAGATATCTTGTTTTAAAGGGAGTGGCCATGAGCTAGCAAGTGGAGCATCCCCACAGCTGATTAATAACGTTTTCTTGTTTTTAATCCATCATATTTTCATATCACATTAGAGTAAAGTAGGTTTTTATAAACTGCTGCTCCAGCCTCACCCGTGTGTTTTGTAACCCAGTCTGATTTGATTGTGAGGGCTGTTGTCAGAAATGTTGCTAAGAGAGAAATATGTATAAATTAGATCATATTTAAGGTTATGCTTATAATGCCACTTGAGTGGGAAGTAAGAGTGTGGAGTCACAGGGACTCAGCTGGGGTTTACCCACACCACTTCCTAGGCTCATGAGAGTGTGGCACAGGTGAATATCACCTGTCATTGGTGACAGAAGAAAAAAGGCTAAGGCCGGGCATAGTGCCTCATGCCTGTAATCCCAGCACTTTGGGATGCCAAGGTGGACTGATCACAAGGTCAGGAGTTCGAGACCAGCCTGGCCAACATAGTGAAACCCCATCTCTACTAAAAATACAAAAATTAGCTGGGCATGGTGGTGTGAGCCTGTAATCCCAGCTACTTGGGAGGCTGAGGCAGGAGAATCGCTTGAACCCCGGAGGAGGAGTTGTAGTGAGCCAAGATTGTGCCACTGCACTCCAATCTGGGCAACAGAGCGAGCCTATATCTAAGAAAGAAAGAGAGAAAGCCGGGCGCAGTGGCTCACGCCTGTAATCCCAGCATTTTGGGAGGCCAAGGTGGGCGGATCACGAGGTCAGGAGATCGAGACCATCCTGGTTAACACAGTGAAACCCCGTCTCTACTAAAAATACAAAAAAATTAGCTGGGCATGGTGGCAGACGCCTGTAGTCCCAGTTGCTAGAGAGGCTGAGGCAGCAGAATGGCGTGAACCCGGGAGGCAGAGCTTGCAGTGAGATCATGCCATAGAGAGAAAGAGAGAAAGAGAGAGAGAGAAAGAAAAGAAAAGAAAGAAAAAGAAAAGAAAATGAAAGAAAAGAAAGGAACGGAACAGAAAGGAAAAGAAAAAGAAAAAAGGCTGGAGGGAAGGAAAGGAAAGGAAAATAAAAGAGAAGAGAAAAAGAAAAAAAAAAAAAGGCTGGAGGGAAGGCCAGGTGGAGGAGAGATGCTAGGCTGTGGGGCTAAGCCCTGGGCATGCTGGATCTGTTAGGTCATCTCACTGCCAAGGCACTTGCCCTTGTCAGGTGAGTTGAGGTAAGGAAATTAGGCAGCACTCTCCAGAAGTCCCACTGTGCTGGGAGAATGGAGGACGGTCTCCAACTTGCCATTCTATGGTAGTTTTAGAGCACGCTGGGCTCTCTTGGAGAGCTAATGAGATGGGAGGAAGGCAATACCCCAGGTAGACCTCAGAGACAAAGCCTGTGAAGTAAGAAGGGGTGTGTGGAGGTGGCATGACCCTAAAAGAGGGGAGTTCACAGCTATTATAGCTGGTGGCTGCTGCTCAGCCATCCCTCTCCAGAGCAGACACACACACACACACGTACATCTCACTCTGTAACCCAGGCTGGGAATGCAGTGGCTGACTTATGGGTTGCTGCAGCCTCAACCTCTTAGGCGCAAGTGATCTTTCCACCTCAGCCTCTCAAGTAGCCAGGACTATAGGCATGCAACGCCACACCTGGCCAATTAGCCTCATGTATAGCTAAATGCCCTTTGGAGTGTTTGGAGAGTCCTTCATGACTTAGAAATTCTGAAAAAACAAACAAACAAACAAAAAACAAACAAATTCCAATCCTGATGTCTGTTAGTTCCTCTGAACTAACTGGGAAAAGATGTCCTTCACCTTGAAGTTTTAATACCAGTGTCTTGGCCATGGAAGCCTCTTGCATGCTTCCTGCCCCCAGTTTGATTTGCAGCCTCATGGTTGTATTGTACTAAACATGCTTTCCCCTGGCCTTATCCAGTGAATACGTTCATATGGTGAACACCACTTCTTGAGGGGCACACCATGTAAAGCTGAGAATGGATTGGGTTTAGGTACCATTGTAACTCCTTGTCACCCCAGAGGCCCATTTTTCTCGATTGATTCCTTAAGTGTATTAGTGCTGTCAGACACCTTTGGACAAATCAAATAACAAGGCGCTGTGACTTTATAAAAGAAATAAAGGCTTTAAATGTCAAATCCTCTTTTTCTCCTCCATGTTTTTTTAGGTGAAATATTTTAATTTTTCTTTTCTTTCTTTCTTTCTTTTTTTTTTTTTTTTGAGTCAGAGTTTCACTCTCGTTGTCTGGGCTGGAGTGCAGTGGCACCATCTCGGCTGACTGCAACCTCCACCTCCTGGATTTAAGTGACTCTTCTGCCTCAGCCTCCTGAGTAGCTGGGGTTACAGGCACGTGCCACCAAGCCCGGCTAATTTTGTATTTTTAGTAGAGACAGGGTTTCACCATGTTGGCCAGGCTGATCTCAAACTCCTGACCTCAGATGATATGCCCACCTAGGCCTCCCAAAGTGCTGGGATTATAGGCATGAGCCACTGCGCCCAGCCTCAATTTTCTTTTTTTTTTTTTTGAGATGGAGTCTCGCTCTGTCACCCAGGCTGGAGTGCAGTGGCCGGATCTCAGCTCACTGCAAGCTCCGCCTCCTGGGTTCACGCCAGTCTCCTGCCTCAGCCTCCCGAGTAGCTGGGACTACAGGCACCCGCCACCTCGCCCGGCTAGTTTTTTGTGTTTTTTAGTAGAGACGGGGTTTCACCATGTTAGCCAGGATGGTCTCGATCTCCTGACCTTGTGATCCGCCCATCTCGGCCTCCCAAAGTGCTGGGATTACAGGCTTGAGCCACCGTGCCCAGCCAATTTTCTTTAAAAATGGGTAAATAGTGGTATGTCAGCAAGCTTAGTGTGAGAATTGGCATGTGGCTGGGAGTGGTGGCTCATGCCTGTAATCCCAGCACTATGGGAGGCTGAGGCAGGCAGATAACTTGAGGTCAGGAGTTCGAGACCAGACTGGCCAACATGGTGAAACCCCATCTCTACCATAAAATACAAAAATTTGTCGGGCATGATGGTGGGCGGCTGTAGTCCCAGCTGCTTTGGAGGCTGAGGTGAGAGAATTGCTTGAACCCAGGAGGCAGAGGTTGCAGTGAGCTGAGACTGTGCCACTGCACCCCAGCCTGGGATACACAGTCAGACCTTGTCTCAACAACAACAACAAAAAATTAAATTAAAGAGAGAGAGAGAGAAAGAGAGGATTGGCATGAGTTAGGTTATGGTTCCTGTGTGGATGAGCATTTTTTCAAAATAGAAAACCAAGTCTCACTGAGTGTCAGGAGCCACACTCACCTTTCTTTCTTCTTTTTCTTTTTTTTTTTTTTGAGATGGAGTTTCGTTCTTGTTGCCCAGGCTGAAGTGCGTGGTGCGACCTCGGCTCACTGCAACCTCCATCTCCTGGGTTCAAGCAATTCTCCTTCCTCAGCCTCCCAAGTAGCTGAGATTACACGTGCCTACCACCACACCCAGCTAATTTTTTATTTTTAGTAGAGATGGGGTTTCACCATATTGGCCAGGGTGGTCTTGAACTCCTGACTTCAGGCGATTCCTGCCCACCTCGGCCTCCCAAAGTGCTAGAATTACAGGTGTGAGCCACCGCGCCCAGCCCACACTCACCTTTCTTTACATCCCCCCACCCCCATGGTCTTTCACTTTTTTCTGTGCTTGAAATTTTAATATACACATTGTTTTTTATAATAAATTTTTTTTCTTTTTTTTTTCTTTTTTGAGACGGATTCTCACTCTGTCACCCAGGCTGGAGTGCAATGGTGCAATCTCGGCTCACTGAAACCTCTGTCTCCCAGGTTCAAGCGATTCTCCTGCCTCAGCCTCCAGAGTAGCTAGGATTACAGGCATGCGCCACCACGCCTGGCTAATTTTTTTGTATTTTTAGTTTTCTTAATTTACTTAGCTCAACATTGTTTGGGTGAAGGAGAAGGGACAAGATGGAGGAAGGTGAACAAGAAGGCACAGCCCCTGTTGCTTCTGGGTTCTTCATCACCAACTTACCCACAGGCGGGAAAATGCAGCCCGCCCCGGGAAAATGGAGACCAACTGAGCAGGCGCCCCTTGACCTCAATCTGAGGAAAGGGAAACTTACCCAGCCACGCCTATGGAGACGCCCCTATCACGCCCTTATCCCGCCCACTGCCCTCCCCCTTCCAGTACCAATGCATAAAAGTCCGCTGCTGGCAGGAGCCGGTGTGACTTCTTCGCCCCTGCATTCCTGGACCGGAGAACCTCACCCAAGAGCGTGCACATATTTACAATAAAAGACTGCTGCTTTCTTATGTACTTTGCCCTCACGTTTAATTATTTAGTTCTCCTAAATTAAATTAAGACAGGTGGTGCCGAAACCCAGGAGGAGACCTCTCCTCAGGGCCCCCAAGGTCCAGGAGCCTCCTCCTTCCACCCCGTGGACGGACCAGGACCCAAAGAACCGCTTTCTACCAATCCATTCCTCCAGAATCTCCTGGGGTAAGTGTCCTTTGTCCTTCTTTCCCACTCCTTGGCCAAGAAGTCCTGCACAGGCCCGAGGCCACCCTTAAGGTCACCAAGTGACCCATAGGAATCCTTCTGAGACAAAGACGTCTGCTCAGAAGTCTCTCCATCCACTTACGGCTCCACAAGCCGCGGGTCTCTGGTGATTCCAAAGGATGCTTTGAAGTCAGCCAGAACCCAGTTTCCATTAGCCAAAGAAAGGCAATGGATAATCCCCAGTCCAAAATTCCACAAGACACCCCTTTAGGGTGTTTATTAAGCAACCTAAAAACCCTACAATTAGAGCAGGATCTAAAGTGAAAAAGACTAATTTTCCTCTCCACGGTGGCATGGCCACAATACAAGTTGGATAATCAATCTCAATGACCACCAGAGGGAACCCTTGACTATAATATTTTACTTGATTTGTCTAATTTCTGCCAAAGGCTAGGAAAGTGGTCAGAAATCAATTATGTCCAAGGCTTTTGGGACTTGCACTCTCACCCAGACCTGTGCGCCCAATGTTCAATGGCCCAGGTCTTGTTAGCAAAAACCTGGCCCTCGGCCACCACCTCCGAAACAGAGGAGGATTCCACCTCCATTTCAGATGGGGCCGAAGGCGGGCAACCTCCCTCTCGACCTTCCAACCCCCCTCCCTATGGACCTCCTACTGCCCCTCCTGACGCTCCTCCCTCAGCCACTCTTCTTACCCCTCCCTATGCACCTCCCACCACCCCTCCCGACACTCCTCCCTCAGCAGCCACTCCTCTCCCCTCTCCCATTGCAGCCCATACCCCTTCAAAGACCACTATGCCAAACCTTACAAATCAACTTTCCACTAACCATCCTAACCCTGCCTCCCCTACCAATCTACTGGCCCCCCTCTGAGAGGTCGCCAGAGCCAAAGGGCTAGTTAGAGTCCATGTCCCTTTTTCCTTGGCTGATCTCTCCAAAATTGAAAAATGACTTGGCGATTTCTCAGCTAACCCCATGCAATATTCCAAAGAATTTAGGTACCTTTGCCAGGCATATGATCTAACCTGGCATGACTTACAGGTCATTTTGTCCTCCTCCCTTAACCAAGAGGAAAGAGAGCGCATTCTTGCAGCCGCCAGGCAACATGCAGATCAATGGCATTTAACCGATGCCACCGTCCCATTAGGTGAGATGGCTGTCCCGTCCACAGAACCAGATTAGGACTACCAACCACAGTGGCCTGGCCGCCGTAGGAAGGACATGATGATTCAATGTCTCTTGGCCGGTATGCAGGCAGCCTCTAACAAAGTGGTCAATTTTGATAAATTAAAGGAAATTATCCAACACCCAGATGAGAACCTGGCTTCCTTCCTAAATTGCCTTACAGAGGCACTAGCCCAATTTACCCGGCTAGACCCCACTTCGCCAGCCGGGGCAGCTGTCCTAGCCTCCTATTTTATTTCCCATTCAGCCTCAGATATTCAAAAAAAGCTAAAAAAGGTTGAAAATAGGCCTCAAACTCCCATAAAGGACTTAGTAAAATTGGCCTTTAAAGTTTTTAACTCCCGAGAAGAAGCAACTGAGGCCGCAGAGCTAGACAAGGAGAAAAGAAGGGCTGTGCTTCAGGTGCAAGCTTTAGTGGCTGCCCTCCAACCAGCGTTGCCCACTCTGCCAGCAGGGAAGACACAGGGCAAGTCTCCTAAGGGCTCCTGCTATAAATGTGGAGACCCAGGACACTGGGCAAACAGGTGCCCCCAAATCAAAACGGACACTCCATCCAATCCATGCTTTAAGTGTGGTGCAACTGGGCATTGGGCAAAACAGTGTCCAAATCCTCGCCTGCCTCCCACGCCGGGCCCAACCTGCCAACAGGAAAGACACTGGAAGTCTGATTGCCCTGCCAGCAGGGCAGGCATTGCGCCTCAACGTGGTGCCACTCCTCAAGGGCCGGAGGGCTCTTTCCAGCTCCTACACCTGGACGACGACTGATGGTGCCCACACTCGGAGACCCCGGTCACCTTTGCCAAGCCTAGGGTAACTCTACAGGTAGCGGGTAAGCCAATTTCTTTTCTCATCAATACGGAGGCTACCTATTCTATTTTGCCGACCTATGGAGGTCCTAGCCAGCCATCCACTATCTAAGTAGTTAAAGTAGACAGTAAACCGTCTAACCCACGCCAGACCCCAATGTTAAACTGCTGCCTGGACTATACATGCTTTGCCCACTCTTTCCTCATCATGCCCTCTTGTCCCACCCCTCTTTTAGGACGAGACAGCTTAACCAAACTTAAAACATCTATTTCCCTTCCCTTTCGCCCTCACCCTGACTCTAACATCACCCTCATAGCGCCTTTGTGCCCCCATAACCAAGGTCCTAAACTCCCCTCCCCAACGTTTCCAGGGGTAGTCGACCCACAGGTATGGGACACCTCTATTCCGGTAGTCACCCAGCACCATAAGCCAGTCCTCATTCACTTAAAAGACCCCACCCACTTTCCGTCTCGTCCCCAGTTCTCTCATTGTGTCACCGACAAGGAATCAAACCCATCATAGATCGTCTACTCCAACAACAAATTTTAATTCCCACCCATTCTCCTTGTAACACCCCCATCCTCCCTGTCAAAAAACCTTCAGGGGCATACAGATTAGTTCAGGACTTACGTATCATTAATGAGGCAGTAATCCCAACACACCCGGTGGTCCCAAACCCATATACCCTTTTATCCCGTATACCTCCCAAAACCTCTCACTTCACAGTCCTTGATTTAAAGGACGCATTCTTTTCCATTCCATTACATCCTGACTGCTATTTTCTGTTTGCCTTTACTTAGGAAGACCCTGAAACCCATATGTCTACTCAGTTAACCTGGACAGTCCTTCCCCAGGGCTTTCGGGACAGCCCCTACTTTTTTGGACAGGCATTAGCCAAAGATCTGGCCCAGTGCCCAATCAGTTCTAGCACAATTATCCAGTATGTTGATGATTTACTTCTGTGTAGCCCTTCACATGATATCTCCCTACAGGACACCGCCTGCCTCCTTAATTATTTAGGAGGGCTAGGTTACAGAGTCACCAAACAAATGGCCTCATACCTCCATCACCCAATCCCTTTGCATTCTGGTGTCTTTAATGCCTTGCTTAACCCTATATAGTGAAGGGGAATTGTCCAAACTAGCTTCTCAGCTTACCACTCCCAGCAATAAAATCCAAAAGTGGGCCGTTTTTCTTCCCTTAGTTATCGGGGTTTCCCTAGCATTGTCCCTAATAGCCTCAGGACTTGGGACAGGGGCTCTCGCCCACTCAATTCAGTCCACACGGACTCTCTCCACTCAGGTCCAGGAAGCCATAGAGGCTTCAGCTGAAAGCCTGGCCTCTTTGCAGCGTCAGATTACCTCAGTGGCCCAGGTAGCAGCACAAAATAGGCGAGCATTAGATCTTCTTACTGCTGAAAAAGGAGGAACATGCCTTTTCCTAGGAGATGAATGTTGCTATTATATAAACGAATCAGGCCTGGTCGACACCAATGTCCAAACTTTAAACAAAATCAAAAAGGAGCTTCAACAACTTAATGCCCCCTTAACCCCTGGACCACTGGTATGGCTGCTGCCGGTAGTACAGCAGCTACTTCCATTCCTAATTCCCATACTAATCCTCTGCCTTGCCTTATGTTTTGCTCCCATTTTTATAAAATTTCTCCAAGCCAGGGTCCAAGAAATCACCCGAGTCACCTTCAATCAAATGCTCCTGCATCCCTACACCCAACTGCCAACCTCAGACCCTAACTATGCCCCTTAACAGCAGGAAGCAGCCAGACAGACAATGGCGCCCTAAATTCTTATAATCAATAAGAGGTTGGACTGTTTGGGTGAGGGAGAAGGGACAAGATGGAGGAAGGTGAACAAGAAGGCACAGCCCCTGTTGCTTCCGGGTTCTTCATCACCAACTTACCCGCATGCGGGAAAATGCAGCCTGCGCCTGGGAAAAGGCAGATCAACTGAGCAGGCACCGCGTGACATCAGGCTGAGGAAACCGAAACTTACCCAGCCACGCCTACAGAGATGCCCCTATCACGCCCTTATCCCGCCCACTGCCCTCCCCCTTCCAGTACCAATGCATAAAAGTCCGCTGCCGGCAGGAGCCGGTGTGACTTCTTCAGCCCCCACATTCGTGGACTGGAGAACCTCACCCGAGAGCGCCGGCGCGACTTCCCTGGCCCCCCATACCTGAGGACCAGAGAACCTCGCCCGAGAGTGTGCGCATATTTGCAATAAAAGACTGCTGCTTTCTTATGTACTTTGGCCTCACGTTTAATTATTTAGTTCTCCTAAATTAAGACAAACATGGTTTCTCCATGTTGCTCAGGCTGGTCTCTAACTCCCAACCTTAGGTGATCCTCCCACCTCAGCCTCCCAAAGTGCTGGGATTATAGGCATGAACCACTGCGCCCAGCCTTATAATAAATTATATATAATACACACACACACACAGAGGTCTCACTCTGTCACCCAGACTAGATGCAGTGGCTGAATCATGGATTACTGCAGCCTCAATCTCTTAGGCTCAAGTGATCTTTCACCTCAGCCTCTTGAGTAGCTGGCACTCTAGGCATGCAACACCACACCTGGCCAATTTTAAATTTTTTTTTATAGAGACTGAGGCTTAAAATGTTGCCCAGACTGGATGGGGTTCCAAGAAGGCTGAATAGGAACAGCTCCAGTCTACAGCTTCCAGAGTGAGTGACACAGAAGATGGGTGATTTCTGCATTTCCAACGGAGGTCCCAGGTTCATATCACTGGAGCTTGTCGGACAGTGGGTGCAGGACAGTGGGTGCAGACCACCGAGCAAGAGCTGAAGCAGGGCAAGGCATCGCCTCACCCAGGAAACACAAGGGGTCAGGGAATTCCCTTTCCTAGCCAAGGAAAGCTGTGACAGATGGCACCTGGAAAATTGGGTCACTCCCACCCTAATACTGCACTTTTCCAATGGTCTTAGCAAATGGCACACCAGGAGATTATATCCCGCACCTGGCTCAGAGGGTCCCAGGCCCACGGAGCCTTGCTCATTGCTAGCACGGCAGTCTGAGATAGAACTGCAAGGTGGAAGCAAGGCTGGGGGAGGGGCGCCTGCCATTGCTGAGGCTTGAGTAGGTATACAAAGTGGCCAGGAAGCTTAAACTGGTTGGAACCCACCACAGTTCGAGGAAGTCTGCCTGCCTCTGTAGACTCCACCTCTGGGGGCAGGGCACAGCTGAACAAAAGGCAGCAGAAACTTCTGCAGACTTAAATGTCCTGTCTGACAGCTTTGAAGAGAGTAGCGGTTCTCCCACCACGGAGTTTGAGATCTGAGAACGGACAGATTGCGTCCCAAGTAGCCTAACTGGAGGCACCTCTCAATAGGGACCAACTGACACCTCACACGGCTAGGTGCCCCTCTGAGACGAAGCTTCCAGAGGAACCATCAGGCAACAACATTTGCTGTCCTGCCATATTTGCTGTTCTGCAGCCTCTACTGGTGATACCCAGGCAAACAGGGTCTGGAGTGGACCTCCAGCAAACTCCAACAGACCTGCAGCTGAGGGTCCTGACTGTTAGAAGGAAAACTAACAAACAGAAAGGACATCCACACCAAAACCCCATCTGTACATCACCATCATCAAAAACCAAAGGTAGATAAAACCACAAAGATGGGGAGAAACCAGAGCAGAAAAGTTGAAAATTCTAAAAATCAGAATGCCTCTTCTCCTTCAAAGGAATGCAGCTCCTCGCCAGCAATGGAACAAAGCTGGACAGAGAATGACTTTGACGAGTTGAGAGAAGACTTCAGACGATCAAACTTCTCTGAGCTAATGGAGGATGTTCGAACCCATCTCAAAGAAGCTAAAAATCTTGAAAAAAGATTAGACGAATGGCTAAGTAGAATAACCAGTGTAGAGAAGTTCTTAAATGACCTGATGGAGTTGAAAACCATGGCACGAGAACTACATGACGCATACACAAGCTTCAGTAGCCAATTCGATCAACTGGAAGAAAGGGTATCAGTGATTGAAGATCAAATGAATGAAATGAAGCAAGAAGAGAAGTTTAGAGAAAAAAGAGTAAAAAGAAACAAACAGAGCCTCCAAGAAATATGGGACTATGTGAAAAGACCAAATCTATGACTGATTGGTTACCCGAAAGTGATGGGGAGAATGAAACCAAGCTGGAAAACACTCTTCAGGATATTATCCAGGAGAACTTCCAAAATCTAGCAAGGCAGGCCAACATTCACATTCAGGAAATACAGAGAACACCACAAAGATACTCCTCGAGAAGAGCAACTCCAAGACACATAATTGTCAGATTCATCGAAGTTGAAATGAAGGAAAAAATGTTAGGGCAGCCAGAGAGAAAGGTTGGGTTACCCACAAAGGGAAGCCCATCAGACTAATAGCGGATCTCTCGGCAGAAACTCCACAAGCCAGAAGAGAGTAGGGGCCAATATTCAACATTCTTAAAGAAAAGAATTTTTAACCCAGAATTTCATATCCAGCCAAACTAAGCTTCATAAGTGAAGGAGAAATAAAATCCTTTACAGACAAGCAAATGCTGAGAGATTTTGTCACCACCAGACCTGCCTTACAAGAGCTCCTGGAGGAAGCACTAAACATGGAAAGGAACAACCAGTACCAGCCACTGCAAAAACATGCCAAATTGTAAAGACCATCCATGCTAGGAAGAAACTGCGTCAACTAATGAGCAAAATAACCAGCTAACATCATAATGACAGGATCAAATTTACACATAACAATATTAACCTTAAATGTAAATGGGCTAAATGCTAAATTAAAAGACATAGAGTGTCAAATTGGATAAAGAGTCAAGACCTATCTGTGCTGTATTCAGGAGACCCATCTCATGTGCAGAGACACACATAGACTCAAAATAAAGGGATGGAGGAAGATCTATCAAGCAAATGGAAAACAAAAAAAAGCAGGGGTTGCAATCCTAGTCTCTGATAAAACAGATTTTGAACCATCAATGATCAAAACAGACAAAGAAGGCCATTACATAATGGTTAAGGGATCAATTCAACAAGAGGAGTTAACTATCCTAAATATATATGCACCCAATACAGGAGCACCCAGATTCATAAAGCAAGTCCTTAGAGACCTACAAAGAGACTTAGACTCCCACACAATAATAATGGGAGACTTTAACACCCCACTCACTATCAACATTAGACAGATCAACGAGACAGAAAGGTAACAAGGATATCCAGGAATTGAACTCAGCTCTGCATGATGTGGACCTAATAGACATCTACAGAACTCTCCACCCCAAATCAAAAAAATATACATTCTTCTCAGCACCACATCACACTTATTCCAAAATTGACCACATAATTGGAAGTAAAGCACTCCTCAGCAAAAGTAAAAGAACAGAAATTATAACAAACCATCTCTCAGACCACAGTGTAATCAAACTAGAACCCAGGATTAAGAAACTCACTCAAAACCGCTCAACTACATGGAAACTGAAAAACCTGCTCCTGAATGACTACTGGGTATGTAATGAAATGAAGGCAGAAATAAAGATGTTCTTTGAAACCAATGAGAAAAAGGACACAACATACCAGAATCTCTGGGACACATGTGAAGCAGTGTGTAGAGGGACATTTATAGCACTAAATGCCTAGAAGAGAAATCAGGAAAGATCTAAAATTGACACCCTAACATCACAATTAAAAGAACTAGAGAAGCAAGAGCAAACACATTCAAAAGCTAGCAGAAGGCAAGAAATAACTAAGATCAGAGCAGAACTCAAGGAGCTAGAGACACAAAAAAACCCTTCAAAAATCAATGAATCCAGGAGCTGTTTTTTTGA
This sequence comes from Trachypithecus francoisi, assembly GCF_009764315.1. Classification (NCBI taxonomy): domain Eukaryota; kingdom Metazoa; phylum Chordata; class Mammalia; order Primates; family Cercopithecidae; genus Trachypithecus; species Trachypithecus francoisi. The sequence goes on from NW_022681457.1 coordinate 55,224,566, forward strand.
AAAGATCAACAAAATTGATAGAACGCTAGTAAGACTAATAAGGAAGAAAAGAGAGAAGAATCAAATAGATGCAATAAAAAATGATAAAGGAGTTATCACCACCGATCCCACAGAAATACAAACTACCATCAGAGAATACTATAAACACCTCTATGCAAATAAACTAGAAAATCTAGAAGAACTGGATAAATTCCTGGACACATACACCCTCCCAAGACTAAACCAGGAAGAAGTTGAATCCCTGAATAGACAAATAACAGGCTCTGAAATTTAGGCAATAATTAATAGCCTACCAACCAAAAAAAGTCCAGGACCAGATGGATTCACAGCTGAATTCTACCAGAGGTACAAGGAGGAGCTAGTACCATTCCTTCTGAAACTATTCCAATCAATAGAAAAAGAAGGAATCCTCCCTAACTCATTTTATGAGGCCAACATCATCCTGATACCCAAGCCTGGCAGAGACACAACAAAAAAAGAGAATTTTAGACCAATATCCCTGATGAACATTGATGCAAAAATCCTCAATAAAATACTGGCAAACCGAATCCAGGAGAACATCAAAAAGCTTATCCACCATGATCAAGCAGACTTCATCCCTGGGATGCAAGGCTGGTTCAACATATGCAAATCAATAAACGTAATCCATCATGTAAACAGAATCAAAGACAAAAACCACATGATTATCTCAATAGATGCAGAAAAGGCCTTTGGCAAAATTCAACAGCCCTTCATGCTAAAAACTCTGAATAAATTCAGTATTGATGGGATGTATCTCAAAATAATAAGAGCTACTTATGACAAACCCACAGCAAATATCATACTGAATGGACAAAAACTGAAAGCATTCCGTTTGAAAACTGGCACAAGACAGGGATGCCCTCTCTCACCACTCCTTTTCAACATAGTGTTGGAAGTTCTGGCCAGGGCAATCAGGCAGGAGAAAGAAATAAAGGGTATTCAATTAGGAAAAGAGGAAGTCAAATTGTCCCTGTTTGCAGATGACGTGATTGTACATCTAGAAAATCCCATCATCTCAGCCCAAAATCTTCTTAAGCTGATAAGCAACTTCAACAAAGTCTCAGGATACAAAATCAATGTGCAAAAATCACAAGCATTCCTATACACCAATAACAGACAAACAGAGAGTCAAATCATGAGTGAACTCCCATTCACAATTGCTTCAAAAAGAATAAAATACCTAGGAATCCAACTTACAAAGGATGTGAAGGACCTCATCAAGGAGAACTACAAACCACTGCTCAATTAAATAAAAGAGGACACAAACAAATGGAAGAATATTCCAGTTCCTGGATAGGAAGAATCAATATTGTGAAAATGGCCATACTGCCCAAGGTAATTTATAGATTCAATGCCATCCCCATCAAGCTACCAATGACTTTCTTCACAGAATTGGAAAAAATACTCTAAAGTTCATATAGAACCAAAAAAAAGCCCGCATTGCCAAGACAATCCTAAGCAAAAAGAACAAAGCTGGAGGCATCATGCTACCTGACTTCAAACTATACTACAAGGCTACAGTAACAAAAACAGCATGGTACTGGTACCAAAACAGAGATCTAGACCAATGGAACAGAACAGAGCCCTCAGAAATAATACCACACATCTACAACCATCTGATCTTTGATAAACCTGAGAGAAACAAGAAATGGGGAAAGGATTCCCTATTTAATAAATGGTGCTGGGAAAACTGGCTAGCCATATGTAGAAAGCTGAAACTGGATCCCTTCCTTACACCTGATACAAAAATTAATTCAAGATGCATTAAAGACTTAAATGTTAGACCTAAAACCATAGAAACCCTAGAATACCTAGGCAATACCATTCAGGACATAGGCATGGGCAAGGACTTCATGTCTAAAACACCAAAAGCAACGGCAACAAAAGCCAAAATTGACAAATGGGATCTAATCAAATTAAATAGCTTCTGCACATCGAAAGAAACTACCATCAGAGTGAACAGGCAACCTACAGAATGGGAGAAAATGTTTGCAATCTACCAAACTGACAATGGGCTAATATGTAGAATCTACAAAGAACTTAAACAAATTTACAAGAAAAAAACAAACAACCCCATCAAAAAGTGGGCAAAGGATATGAACAGACACTTCTCAAAAGAAGACATTTATGCAGCCAAAAGACACATGGAAAAATGCTCATCATCACTTGCCATTAGAGAAAAGCAAATCAAAACCACAATGAGATACCATCTCACACCAGTTAGAATGGCAATCATTAAAAAGTCAGGAAACAACAGGTGCTGGAGAGGATGTGGAGAAATAGGAACACTTTTACACTCTTGGTGGGACTCTAAACTTGTTCAACCATTGTGGAAAACAGTGTGGATTCCTCAAGGATCTAGAACTAGAAATATCATTTGACCCAGCCATCCCATTACTGGGTATATACCCAAAGGAATATAAATCATGCTGCTATAAAGACACATGCACATGTATATTTATTGAGGCACTATTCACAATAGCAAAGACTTGGAACTAACCCAAATGCCCATCAATGATAGACTGTATTAAGAAAATGTGGCACATATATACTATGGAATACTATGCAGCCATAAAAAAGGATGAGTTCATGTCCTTTGTAGGGACATGGATGAAGCTGGAAACCATCATTCTGATCAAACTAGTGCAAGGACAGAAAACCAAACACCACATGTTCTCACTCATAGGTGGGAATTGAACAATGAGAACACTTGGACACAGGAAGGGGAACATCACACACCGCGACCTGTCATAGGTTGGGGGAGGGGGAAGGAATAGCATTAGGAGATATACCTAATGTAAATAACGAGTTAATGGGTGCAGCACACCTGCATCAGGCACATGTATGCACATGTAACAAACCTGCACATTGTGCACATGTACCCCAGAACTTAATGTATAATAGTAATTAAAAAATGTTGCCCAGACTGATCTTAAACTCCTGGGCTTAAGCGATCATTTCACCTTGGCCTGGCTCCCAAAGTGTTTGAATAACAGGTGTGAGCCATCAAGCCCAGGCAAAAAAAAATTCTTGTTTTTGATACAGAATCTCGCTCTGTTGCCCAGACTAGAGTGCAGTTGCGTGATCTCGGCTCACCACAACCTCTGCCTCCCGGGTTCAAGCGATTCTCCTGTCTCAGCCTCCCGAGTAGCTGGGACTACATGCATGTGCCACCATGCCCAGCTAATTTTTGTATTTTTAGTGGAGGTGTTTCACTATGTTGGCCAGGCTGGTCTTGAACTCTTGACCTTGTGATCAGCCTACCTCGGCCTTCCAAAGTGCTGAGATTACAGGCATGAGCTGCCATGCCCGGCCTCAAAAATATATTTTTTTAAATTTTTATTTGTTGTTTTTGAGACGAAGTTTTTCTCTTGTTGCCCAGGCTGGAGTGCAATGGCACTATCTCGGCTCACTGCAACCTTGGCCTGCCAGGTTCAAGTGATTCTCCTGCCTCAGCCTCCTGAGTTGCTGGAATTACTAGCATGTGCCACCACGCCCAAATAATTTTTGTATTTTTAGTAGAGGTGGGGTTTCACCGTGTTGCCCAGAGTGGTCTTGAACACCTGACCTCAGGTGATCCACCCGCCTCAGCCTCCCAAAGTGCTGGGATTGCAGGTGTGAGCCACCACATCTGGCTCTCAAAACTATTTTTTAAAGAACTGTTACAACCAAATAATGAGCTATGATTGTGCCACTGCACTCCATCCTGGACACTAGAGTGAGACCTTGTCTCCAAAAACAAAACACAAAAACTTATAACAAAATGGAACTAATAAGGTTGTGTCATCTGTGTCCCCTCCCTGCCCTCCAAGCTATCACTGTTATATATAATGGGTATTGAGAAAACTGTTGGATATCATTAAAAAATTTCTATATATCCTCCAGTTGAAAAGAAGGTGTTCTGATGTGGCTCAAGTGTTTTCTCACCCCTACCTCCAAGGTCTAAACTAGCAAATCAGATCAGGACACCTACAGAGAACCGTTGGCGATTTTCTTTTTGTTTCTTTTCTTTTCTTTTCTTTTGTTTGAGACGGAGTTTCGCTCTTGTTGTCCAGGCTGGAGTGCAATGGCGCGATCTCCGTTCACTGCAACCTCCACCTCCCAGGTTCAAGCATTTCTCCCGCCTCAGCCTCCCGAGTAGCTGGGATTACAGGCATACACTACCACGCCTGGATAATTTTGTATTTTTAGAGAAATAAGAATTAAATAATTTTTAGAGAAATTAGAGAAATAAAAAAATTAGAGAAATGAAAAAACCGGAGACAGGTTTCTCCATGTTGAGGCTGGTCTCGAACTCCTGACCTCAGGTGATATGCCCGCCTCAGCCTCCCAAAGTGCTGGGATTACAGGCGTGAGTCACCGCGCCCGGCCTGGCCATTTTCAAATAGAAAATGAAACACACCTGTTAATTAAGGTAATACAGTGATTTTTAAAAGGAGAAGTCAGACTGACATGCAGCGCAGTCAGGGCACAATTACCCCGAGAACAGCCACTTCACACGGAATACTTGAAGAGCCTCTCTAAGAGGAGCAAATTTGGCCAACATAATTCATGCTTATCCAGTCTCAGCCTCCGCTGCCCGCCCCCCTTCCTAATGGTCATCCCACGATGTGGTCAACAGTGTGGCACAGCATGGTGAGAGAGGGGTTCCGGAATGGGAAGAAGGTTTTTCCTGCATTATCAAAATGATTAAAAAGTTGTTAAAAAGGTGTCCAAATTTTCTTCTTACCTTAAATAGCTACTAAGATGCATTATACAAGCAGACCCAGGTAAGAGAAAGAGTAAGTGCATTTCAAGCCTCAGTTCACTTCTTAATTAGCTGTAATTCCCTGGCACGTGACACTGCCTACTTGAGCTTGTTTTCCTGCTCACAAAATGCACTAATGCTGGGGAGGGTGGAGCTGGGTGGTGGGTCCTGAAGCTTTATCCAATCAGTGGCGCTGGCGCGGGAACCGCCCAATCAGGCGCGGAGTTGGAGAGGAGGGCGTGGGTTCCGGCACTTGGCGGGGTCTTTGTCTCTACCTCCCGCCAGAGCTTGGGTATCCTCTCTGCTGTTCTGCGTCCTGCACCTCGGGAGCCCTAGGTGACTGTCACAGCCGGTGGGTGTGCGGGGTTGAGCATCCCGAGATGGGAGAGCGGCCTGTGAAACCGGCTGGACCGGCCTCCCCACAGTCCTCTACTGGGTCGCCGACCAGAGTCCCCGCTGGCACACCTCCGCCCCAGGCCACTCTGGCCGCAAGATGGCTGCTGGACCCGTAGCCAGGACCCCGCGTCCCGCCAGTTTCTGCGCGGCACCAGTCTGGTGCTCTCTGGATAGCTCTGCACCCGCAGTCCCGAGTATTTCCCAGGTTGTTCAGGGATAACAGGCGAGTCATCAGGGCAGAATCCCCACTCAGTGTGTGCGTGGGAGGGGCTGCTGCCCATGGAGTCTTAAATCTTTTCTGATTATTATTATTTTTTTGTGAGATGGAGTCTCGCTTTTGTCTCCAGGCTGTAGTGCAGCGGCATGATCTTGGCTCACTGCAAGCTCCGCCTTCCGGGCTTAAGCGATTCTCTAGCCTCAACCTCCCGAATGTCTGGGATTACAGGCACCCGCCACCATGCCCGGCTCATTTTTTGTACTTTTAGTAGAGGCGGGGTTTCACTATGTTGGCCAGGCTGGTCTTGAACTCCTGACCTCAGATGGTCCGCCCGCCTCGGCCTCCCAAAGTGCTGGGATTGAAGGCGTGAGCTACCGCGCCCGGCCGTAAAGAAATTTTTCCACCGTCCTTTTCATACTTACTAAATTTTCTCATTAGAGCCTATTATTGATTGTAATGCATTTTTCTGTGAAATTTTGCTGCCATTCATTGAATGCCAATGATTCAGAATGCCTGCACTGCAAGAGTACACACAGCTAGAAACTGTAGATATCTAAATAATTATTTTTGATAGTATATCTATGTTGTATTCAGCATATTATGCGTTAAAATCTCTCTTGGCCGGGCGCGGTGACTCACGACTGTAATCCCAGCACTTTCGGTGGCCAAGGCGGATGGATCACCTGAGGTCAGGAGACCAGCCTGGCCAACATAGTGAAACTCCGTCTCTACTAAAAGAAAAATACAAAAATTAGCCAGGCCTGGTGGTGATTACCAGTAATCCCAACTACTCGGGAGGCTGAGGCAGGAGAATCGCTTGAACTCGGTAGTCTGAGGTTGCAGTGAGCCAAGATCACGCCACTGCACTCCAGCATGGGTTACAACAGCCAGACTCCGTCTCAAAAAAATAAATAAAATAAAATCTCTCTTATTTTTATTTGTACATTAGTGTTTCTTTTTGAGGGGGTATTTTTTTTTAGATCAGTTAACTGTATTTTTGCTTTCAAAGCTTGATATTATGAATTGAATGATAATTTTCAACTACAATTTTTGACAATGTGATGCTTAATTTATATATGAATTAGCCATATGTCATCTGTAGAAATATCTATGTGTTTTTCATCTGTGACGTACTCTTTTCATGGTTTTCGATGATTATTCTATTCTGTCTAGGTGAGTAGTCGGGAGAATAATCTTAAATTCACAATCTACTTATATTTTGAATCTGTGTAATTATGTAGGAAGAACACTCTTTATTTGAAGATAATGTTTGAAAAATGTTGTAATGTCTCTTAGGTAGTCTTTAATTTTTTTTTTTTTTGAGACCAAATCTTTCTGTCACCCAGGCTGGATTGCAGTAGTGCAATCTTGGTGAGACTCCATCTCAAAAGAAAAAAAATAAAAAATAAAGACCTTCTGCACAGCAAAATAAACTATCGACAGAGTAAACAGGCAACATACAGTATGGGAGAAAATTTTTGCAAACTATGCATCTGTCGAAGGTCTAATGTCTAGCATCTATAAGAACTTAAACAAATTTATTATAGAAAAACAACAACTCTGGCTGTGCGCGGTGGCTCATGCCTGTAACTCTAGCACTTTGGGAGGTCAAAGCGATTGGATCACTTGAGGTCAGGAGTTTAAGACCAGCCTGGCCGACATGGCGAAACCTTGTCCTACTAAAAGTACAAAAATTAGCTGGCCGTGGCGGGGCATACCTGTAATCCCAGCTACTGGGGAAGCTGAGGCAGGAGAATCGCTTGAACCCAGGAGGCGGAGGTTACAGTGAGCCAAGATCGTGTCACTGCAGTCCAGCCTGTGCGAAAGAGCAAGACTCCATCTCAAAAAAAAAAAAAAAAAAAAACCTAAAGAGAAAAACAACAACTCCATAAAAAAGTGGATGAAATAGGGCCGGGCTCAGTGGCTCACGCTGTAATTCTAGCACTTTGGGAGGCCAAAGCGGGTAGATCACTTGAGGTCAGGAGTTCAAGATCAGCCTAGCCAACATGGTAAAACCCCACCTCTATCAAAAATACAAAATATCGCCAGTCACAGTGGCTCACGCCTGTAATCCCAGCACTTTGGGAGGCCAAGGCAGGCGGACCACCTGAGGTTGGGAGTTCGAGACCAGGCTGACCAACATGGATAAATCTTGTCTCTACTAAAAATACAATTAGCTGGTCACGGTGTATGTCTGTAATCTCAGCTACTAAGGAGGCTGAGGCAGGAAAATCGCTTGAACCCGGGAGGCGGAGGTTGTGGTGAGCCAAGAGTGCACTATTGCACGCCAGCCTGGGCCACAAGAGTGAAACTGCATCTCAAAAAAATGACAATAATTATATATATATATATATATATATGTGTGTATGTATGCTGGGCATGGTGGTGGATACTTATAATCCCCACTACTAGGGAGGCTGAGGCAAGAGAATTGCTTGAACCCAGGAGGTGGAGGTTACAGTGAGCTGGAATCCAGCCTGGGTGACAGAGCAAGGCTGCCTCTCAAAAAAAAAAAAGAGTGGGGGAAGGACATGAACAGACGTGTATCAACAATCATATGAAAATAAGCTCAACATAAGTTAAAGAAATAACAGATGCTGGCGAGGTTGTGGAGAAAAAGAAATGCTTATATACTGTTGGTGGGAGTGTAAATTAGCCATTGTTGAAGACAGTGTGTTGATTTTTTTTTTTTTTTCTTGAGACGGAGTTTCACTCTTGTTGTCCAAGCTGGAGTGCAATGGCATGATCTCAGCTCACTATAACCTCCACCTCCTGGGTTTAAGCGATTCTCCTTCCTCAGCCCGCCAAGTAGCTGGGATTACAGGCATGTGCCTCCACACCTGGCTAATTTTTGTATTTTTAGTAGAGATGGGGTTTCGCCACCTTGGCCAGGCTGGTTTCAAATTCCTGACCTCAGGTGATCCACCCACCTCGGCCTCCCAAAGTGCTGGGATTACAGGCCTGAACCGCCATGCCCGGCCTAATGTGATGAGCAATCCTATTACTGGGTATATACCCACAGGAATATAAATTATTCTATTATAAATACACATGCACATGTATGTTCACTGCAGCACCATCCACCACAGCAAACACATGGACTCAACCTAAATTTCCATCAATGATAGACTGGACAAAGAAAAATGTGGTACGTATATACCATGAAATACTATGGAGTCATAAAAAAAATGAGATAATGCCCTTTGCAGAGATCTGGATGGAGCTGGAGGCCATTATCCTTAGCAAACTAACACAGGAACAGAAAACCAAATACTGCATGTTCTCACTTATGAGTGAGAGGTAAATAATGAGAACACACAGACACAGGGAGGGGAACGACACATTGGGTTCTGTCAAAAAGTGGAAGGTGAGAAGAGAAAGAGGATCAGGAAAAATAACTAATGGGTACTAAGCTTAATACCTGGGTTATTAAATAATCTATACAACCCCCATGACACAAGTTTACCTATGTAACAAACCGGCACTTGTACCCTAGAACTTAAGTTTTTAAAAAGACCTATTTGTACTTTTTAAAGAGGAACCCGCCAGTAATTTCAAAGATGATTTTGTTTATAAAACATAATCTTGGCCGGGCGCGGTGGCTCAAGCCTGTAATCCCAGCACTTTGGGAGGCCGAGACGGGCGGATCACGAGGTCAGGAGATCGAGACCATCCAGGCTAACACGGTGAAACCCCGTCTCTACTAAAAATACAAAAAAACTAGCCGGGCGAAGTGGCGGCGCCTGTAGTCCCAGCTACTCGGGAGGCTGAGGCAGGAGAATGGCGTGAACCCGGGAGGCGGAGCTTGCAGTGAGCTGAGATCCGGCCACTGCACTCCAGCCTGGGTGACAGAGCGAGACTCTGTCTCAAAAAAAAAAAAAACACATAATCTTCCACTTGTCCAGTAGATGCTATTGATTGATTGATTGATTGGAGACAAACACTCGGTCTCCCAGGCTGGAGTGCAGTGGTACAATCTCGGCTCACTGCAACCTTTGCCTCCCAGGTTCTAGCGATTCTCCTGCCTCAGCCTCCTGAGTAGCTGGGATTACAGGCATATGCCACCACCCCTGGCTAATTTTTTATTGTTATTAGAGACAAGATTTCACCATGTTGGCCAGGCTGATCTTGACCTGACCTCAGGTGATCCGCCTCCCTCAGCCTCTCAAAGTGCTGGGATTACAGGCTTGAGCCACCATGCCCAGTCAGAAGCTCTTTAACTTAATTAGATCCCATTTGTTAATTTTTGCTTTTGTTGCAATTGCTTTGGCATCTTTGCCATGAAGTCTTTGCCTGTGCCTATGTCCTGAATGGTATTGCCTAGGTTGTCTTTCAGAGTTTTTATAGTTTGGGTTTACATTTAAGTCTTTAATCCATCTTGAGTTACTTTTTGTGTATGGTGTAAGGAAGGGGTCCAGGTTCAATTTCCTGCATATGACTAGGTGGTTCTCCCAGCACAATTTATTGCAAATTCTTTCCCCATTGCTTCTTTTGTCAGCTTCGTCAAAGGTCAGATGGTTGCTGGGTGTGCAGCTTGACTTCTGGCCTTCTATTCTGTTTCACTGATCTATGTTTCTGTTCTTGTACTAGTACCATGCTGTTTTGGTTGCTGTAGCCCTGTGGTATAGCTGGAAGTTGAGTAGCATGATGCCTCCAGCTTTGTTATTTTTGCTTAGGATTGCCTTGGCTATTCAGGCTCTTTTTTTGGTTTCATATAAATTTTAAAATAATTCTTTTAAATTCTATGAGAATGTCAGTGGTTGTTTATTGGGAATAGCATTGAATATATAAATTGCTTTGGGCGGTATGGACATTTTAATGATATTGATTCTTTCTATTCCTGAGCATGGAATGTGTTTTAATTTGTTTGTGTCATTTCTGATTTCTTTGAGCAGCGGTTTGTAGTTCTCCTTGAGATCTTTTACCTCCCTAGTTAGCTGTATTCACAGATATTTTATTCTTTTTGTGGCAATTGTGAATGTGAGTTCATTCATGATTTGGCTCTCAGCTTGACTGTTGTTTATGTGTAGGAATGCTAGTAATTTTTGCACATTGATTTTGCATTCTGATACTTTGCCAAAGTTGTTTATCAGCTTAAGGAGCTTTTGAGCTGAGACTGTGGGGTTTTCTAGATATAGGATCATGTAATCTGCAAACAGGGATAATTTGATTTCCTCTCTTCTTATTTGGATGCCCTTTATTTCTTTCTCTTGCCTGATTACCCAGACTAGAACTTCCAGTACTATGATGAATAGGAATGATGAGAGACGATATCCTTGTCTCATTCTGGTTTTTAAGGAGAATGCTTCCGGCTTTTGCCCATTCAGTATTATGTTGGCTGTGGGTATGTCATAGATGACTCTTATTATTTTGATGTATTTTTTTTTTCAATACCCAGTTTGTTGAGAGTTTTTAACATGAATAGATGTTGAATTTTAATGAAGGTCTTTTCTGCATCTATTGAAATAATCATGTGTTTTTTGCCCCTAATTCTGTTTCTGTAATGAATCGTATTTATTAATTTGGATATGTTGAACCAAACTTGCATCCTTGAGACGAAGCCTACCTGACTATGGTGGATAAGTTTTTTGATTTGCTGCTGAATTTGCTTTGCTAATATTTTGTTGAAGATTTTTGCATCAATGTTCATCAAGGATGTTGACATGAAGCTTTCTTTTTTGTTGTTATCTTTTTCAGGTTTTCATGTCAAGATGGTCTATGAGTTTAGGGAGAGTCCCTTCTCAATTTTTTGGAATAGTTTCAGTAGGAACAGTACCAGCTCTTTGTGTATCTGGGAGAATTCCGCTGTGAGTCCATCTGGTCCTGGACTTTTATTGATTGGTAGGCTATTTATTACTGCCTCAATTTCAGAACTCATTATTGTTCTGTTCAGGGATTCAGTTTCTTCCTTGTTCAGTCTCGATTGGGTGTATGCTTCCAGAAATGTTTCCATTTCTTCCAGATTTTCTAGCTTATGTGCATTGAGTTGTTCATAATATTCTCTGATGGTTGTCTTCTCTGAGGTCAGTGGTAATATCCCCCTTATTGTTTCTGATTGTGTTTATTTGGATCTTCTCTCTTTTCTTCTTTATTAGTCTAGCTAGTGGTCTTTTTAGTTATTTTTTCCAAAAAACCAGCTCCTGGATTTGTTGGTCTTCTAAATGTGTTTTCACGTCACTGTCTTGTTCAGTGCAGCTCTGATTTTGGTTATTTCTTGTTTTCTTCTAGCTTTGGGATTTGTTTGTTCTTGGTTCTCTAGTCCTTTTATTTATTTATTTACTTATTTTATTTATTTATTTTGAGACGGAGTCTCGCCCTGTCACCTAGGCTGGAGTGCAGTGGCGCGATCTCAGCTCACTGCAACATCCGCCTCCCGGGTTCAAGCAATTCTCCTGCCTCAGTCTCCCAAGTAGCTGGGATGGACTACAGGCATGTGCCACCACGCCTGGCTAATTTTTTGTATTTTTAGTAGAGACGGGATTTCACCATGTTAGCTAGGTTTGTCTCGCTCTCCTGATCTGGTGATCCGCCCACCTCGGCCTCCCAAAGTGCTGGGATTACAGGCGTGAGCCACCGCGCCCAGCCTTGTTCTCTCGTTCTTTTAGCTGTGATGTTACATTGTTAACTTGAGATCTTCCTAACTTTTTGATGTGAGGCTTTAGTGCCAGAATGTAGTGAGATCAGATGTATTAAGTAAGGCCAGGCATGGTGGCTGATTCCTGTAATCCCTACACTTTTGGAGGCCAACACGGGAGAATCACTTGAGCCCACGAGTTTGAGACCAGACTGGGAAACGTGTGGAAAACTCGTCTGTACTGAAAATACAAAAATTAGCCAGGTGTGCTGGCACATATCTGTGATTTCAGCTACTTGGGAGGCTGAGGTGGGAGGATCATCTAAGTCTGGGGAGGTTGAGGCTGTAGTAAGCCATGATGGTACCACTGCACTCCAGCCTGGGTGACAGAGTGAGACCCCGTCAAAAACAAACAAGCAAGCAACAGATATTTTATGCCCTTCTCTGGGTAGGAAGCAAAATGAACAGAACTCAGCATTTTAAAATTAAAATTTTATTTTTAAATTTTAACCTACTTATTTATGTATTTTGAGATCTGGTTATGAAACTAGCTAATGTTTGCATTTTGGGTTGAGATGAGGTTTTACCATGTTACCCAGGATGGTCTCGAACTCGTGGGATGAAGCAATCCACCCGCCTTGGCCTCCTAAAGTACTGGGATTATAGGCGTGATTCACTGCCAGGCTGCAATTTTGTTTTTTTTAATCGCTTGTCTTTCTGAGAGTTTTGTGGCAGAGAGTTTGGTTTGTTTAAATTCATTCTAAATAGACATTTAGGATGTCAGCTTCTGGCCTCATGGACTCTGAAGTTACAAGTCCCCTGGTCTATCACAAGACCATACACATAAGAAATAAAATAATCGACCAGGCTTGGTGGCTCACGCCTGTAATCCCAACACTTTGGGAGACTGAGGCGGGTGGATCATCTGAGGTCAGGAGTTTGAGACCAGCCTGGCGAACATGGTGAAACCCCATCTCTATTAACAGTAAAAAATTAGCCGGGCGAGGTGGTGCGTGCCTGTAATCCCAGCTACTCAGGAGGTTGAGGTACCAGAATCGCTTGAACCCGGGAGGCGGAGATTGCAGTGAGCCAAGATTGCCCCGCTGCACTCTAGCCTGGGCGACAGAGCAAGACTCCATCTCAAAAAAGAAAAGAAAAAGAATCCATCTCAAAAAGTAAATAAACAAACAAACATAACATTTATGATAAGTAATTGTGTTACAAAGAAGTACAGTTATGTACCCTAAACCAAGGTCTCACAGAGAAAAGGAAGCCTGTGCACAGACTGGGTCAACTGTGTCTTCTCTACTGTCCCCACCTCAAAGTTGCTTTCTCCCTTGCTGCCTACAAAATCGCCGCCCTGACTGGGTATGATTATTCTTCGATCAGTATATGCATATAGATGTGTTTTTTCATTCTTCCCTGGCTGATTATTGCGTGGGTGGTCGTTTGCCGCCTCCTAGCGGCCGGCTAGCAGTACAGGTCTCCAGAGGCAGCTTGGGCTGACTGCACTTCCTGTGGCCCACAGGGGCGGCCGCCTTTCTAAAGTTCTCTTGTCCTCCGGAGCTCCAGCGGCAGCTGCCGAGGGAAGGACAGTCTCTGCTGTGAGGTGGGCAGAGCTCTGGAGTCTTGCAGCCTTTAGCTGAACAGTCCCAATGGTGCCAGAGCTCTGGCGCGTCACTTGTGAGTCAGAGCTCAGGCGTGCAGGGCTGTGGAGGGGAGGCTGTTACCGCGCTCCCAGCATGAGCCGAGTATGGGGCTGCCCAGGCTGGTCCCCAGCTCACCACAGCTGCAGAGGCCCGACCCTCGGGACCCACCAGGCATGATGCAGGGGGCCGGAGACACTCCCCAGGCCTGGTCGCGGGCCCGCGTGGGTCCTGGCCGTCTGAGGCTCCGGCCGATTTTTTTCCCAAGTCCCCATGGAGAGTCAGGGACCGTCCTGTGCCATCTTCCGAGGGCCGGGAAAGCTCCGCCCGTGGGCTTTCCGAGCGCCAAAGAGGCCACATGCTGTTCCGAGGGTGCCTCAGGTTCAGGGGCCGCCCCTGCTTGGTCTCTACCCCCTCTAGTTTCCTCCTTTTCCCACCCTGCAGGTGGCTCATCACCCTGGCTGGAACGGGGCTGTGGGAGAGTTGTAGGCTGAGGCGCTGGCGTCAGAGGGTGTGGCCCGACAACCCCCGCCTCAGGGGTGGCTGTGTGGTCTGCGGGTGGTGGTCAGTCCTGGGCCTCTCCTACTCTGCGGCGGGGAGGAGGGGCCGGTCGCCCCTCCCCCCGCTGCCTCGAGCCCTTCCCAGTCTTTCTGCCTCCCGGAGTGGACCAGCAGACAGTGTGGGAGAGCGCTGGGACGGAAGGTTGGCGGAGTTAGACTCCAGACGGACGGCTTCAGGCCCCGCGCGCCACTTTCGGCCACATTTGGTGTGTAGTGTGGACCCGGTGGGCCTCTGCCCTCGCCACCGGCTGGCTTCTCTGTCCAGCCGCCGGGTCAACCAGTTGTCAGCCCAAAAGTTAGGACTTGGCCGCCAACTTGAAATGGTTAAGGTGAACTAGATAGTTCTCGCCCGCGGCAGTACCGCTTAAGTCCAGCAGAGGGTGCGATTACGGCTCACGCGGCCCTCCACCTGCCCGGGCTCACCCCCGTCATCCTCCCCCTCTCCCTATTCCTTCCCCTCCCCCTCTCCCGCCCCTCCTCCGCTCCCTCCCCCTCCACCTCTCCTTCTCCCTCTCCCCTCCCTTTGGATGGATTTTTCGCTTTTGTTGCCCAGGCTGGAGAGCAATGTTGCAATCCCGGCTCACTGCAACCTCCGCCTCCCAGGTTCAAGCGATTCTCCGGCCTCAGCCTCCCGAATTGCTGAGATTACAAGCGTGCACCACCACGCCCGGCTAATTTTGTATTTGTAGTAGAGACAAGGTTTCTCCATGTTGGTCAGGCTGGTCTCAAACTCCCGATCTCAGGTGATCTGCCCACCTCGGCCTCCTAAAGTGCTGGGATTACAGCTGCCAGCCACCATTCCTGGCCCCATCCTCCCATTTCTGCCTCCAGAGTAGCTGAGGCTCTGGGGATCTTTCTGTTTTTGTTTTTGTTTTTTTCCCTAGCCCCACTTTGAGTCTGTTTCCAGAGTACATTGAGTTACTATTGTTTTGTTTTGTTTTCTCTCTCTTATGCGCCTTCCTGCACACTGAAGTTGCTGTTTTAAATTTCTTTCTACTTTTGTATGTGTGTATGTGCGCGCGTGTGTATGTGTACATATATATATTTTTTAAATGTTGTCTTCTCAGTCACCCAGGCTGAAGTGCAGGTGTGTGATCACAACTTACTGCAGCCTGGACCTCCTTGGGCTCAGGGGATCCTCCCATCTCAGCTCCCTGGGTAGCTGGTACTACAGTCACGTACCACCACGGTGGCTCTTTGTTTTGCATTTTTTGCTTTTTATTTTTATAGAGATGAAGTTCTGCCATGTTTCTCAGGCTGGTCTCGAACTCCTGTGCTCAAACAATCCACCAGCCTTGATCTCCCAAAGTGCTAGGATTGCAGGCATGAGCCATCCTGCCTGACTGGCTGGCTATCTATCTATCATCTATCTCTGTCTGTCCGGCTCTGTCTATCTGGCTGGCTCTTATCTATCTATCTATCATGTATTTTTTTTTGAGACAGAGTCTCACACTGTCACCCAGGCTGGAGTGCAGTGGCGTGATCTCAGCTTACTGCAACCTCTGCCTCCTAGGTTCAAGCGATTCTCCTGCCTCAGCCTCCCAAGTAGCTGGGACTACAGGAGTGCACCACCACACCCAGCTAATTTTTGTGTTTTTAGTAGAGACGGGGTTTCGCAATGTTGGCTGGGATGGACTCGATCTCTTGACCTCGTGATCCACCTGCCTCGGCCTCCCAAAGTACTGGGATTACAGGCATGAGCCACTGGCACCCAGCCTCTATCATCTTTTTAGTAGAGATGTGATCTTGCTATGTTGTCCATGCTCTGGATATATATTTCTTTTTTAACTTTAATTATTATTTTTTAATAGAGACGTTGTCTCACCGTGTTGTCCCTGGATAGTCTTGAACTCCTGGGTTCCAGGTATCCTCCGTGGCCTCCCAAAGTGGTGAGATTACAGGTGTGAGCCAGCATGCACAGTCTGGTCATGTTTTTGATGTGTTGATTCTTTCCAGTCTGGATGCATAATCTCATGTCTGAACATTCCTGCTGGTGTGATTATGTTATATGACTTAGCCCAGCACCAGAGTGATTTGGTGCTCCTGCACTGGCCCAGCCCATGGAAGGGATTGTGACATATAACTGGACCCAGTACCGAGGTGATGTGACTATTCTACTGCCTTGGCACTGCCCACAGGGGACATTGTGACATCACTGCATCTTGTACCCAGGTGGTGTGAATCTTCTCTCCTGTCTTGGCTCTTCCACAGGGGACATTGTGTCATACCGCTGGGCCCCACACATAGGTTATGTGACCCTCCTGCCTGTGCCTTGCCCGTATGAGCCACTGTGACTTTTGTGGGGTCCAACACCCAGGTGATGTAACTTACTGCCGAGGTCCTGCCTACAGAAGATATTGTGACATATTCCTGCACCCGTCACACAGGTAATGCGGCTCTCTTCTCCTGCCTGGCGCCTGCTCACAGAAGGGACTGTGATGTATTACTGGGCTCAGCACCTAGCTCACATGACTCTCCCCCTCTTTCTTTCTAGGTTCTGCCCACAGAGGATATTGTGACATGTCACTGGGCCTAATACTACGGTGACATACTCTTCTGCCTTGACACTGCCCTTAGAAGGCATGGTGGTGTATTGCTGGGCCCAGAACCAATGTGGAGTGAGTCTCCTGCCTGGACCCTGCCTACAAGGTGCATTGTGACATATCTCTGGGCCCTTTATTTTATGTGACTCTCCTCTCTTACCTGGATGTTGCCCAAAAAGAGATTGTGACATAACTCTGGGCCCAGCACAGAAGTGATGTTGACTCTCCTCTCCTGCCTGTTCCTTGCCCACTGAAGAGTGAATGACTTATTGCTGAGTTCAGCACACAGGTGATGGGGATTCTTCTGCGTGCTCACAGAAGTAATTCTGACATATGTCTGGGCCTATCACTGAGATTATGTGACTCTCTTCGTGTAACCTGTCCACAGTGGGGAGTGTCACGTGTTGCTTGGCCCAGGACCTACATGATGTGACTCTCTTCTTATGCCTGGGCCCTGCCCACTGGAGTGATTTTGACATGTAGCTGGGCCTAGCCCCAAGGTTATATGACTCCACACTTCTTCCTGAGCCCTACCCACAGGGGCATTGTGTCATATCTCTGAGGCCTTCAATGAGGTGATGTGACTCTTTTGTTTGGACCCTCTTCTCAGCATATTGTGACATTGCTGAGCCCAGCATCTAGGTGATGCGACTCTTCTCTACTGTTTGGTCTCCACCCAAAAAGGGATTGTGACGTATCACTCTGTCAAGAACCTAGATGAGGTGACTCTCCTCTCCAGCCTGAGACTTCCATACAGTGTGTATTGAGACATATCACTGGGTCCAATACCTAGATAATGCAACTCTCCTTCATGGGCCTTGCCCATAGGGGTATTACGAGCTATGTTTCTATTAATCACCTAGGTGATGTGACACTCCTCTTCTGCCTGGGCCCTGCCAAAAAAGTATTGTTACATATATAGCCGGGCCCAGCCCCTAGGTCATGTGATTCTTTTTTTTTTTCCTGAGCCCTACCCACAGAGAAAATTTTGACATATTTTTGGGCCCATCATTTATGTGATGTGACTCTTGCATGGACCCTCCCCGCAAGGGGTAGGGTGACATATTGCTGAACCCAGTACGTAGGTGATGTGACCCTCCTTTATGGACTGGGCTTTGCCCAAGCAGGGATTGTGATGTATTGCTGGGCCCCCCACCTCACTGTTGTGATTCTGCCCTTACTCCTAAGCCCTGCATACATTGTGTATTGTGACGTATACCTGGATTCAGCACCCAGGTGATACAACTTTATGTCATGAGAACTGCCCGTAGAAGTAATATGACATATTTCTTTTTCTTTTTCTTTCTTTTTTTTTGAGACAGAGTTCACTCTTGTTGCCCAGGCTGGAGTACAATGGCGTGATCTCGGCTCACTGCAACCTCCTGGGTTCAAGCGATTCTCCTGCCTCAGCCTCCCGAGTAGCTGGGATTACAGCCATGTGCCACCATGGCCGGCTAATTTTGTATTTTTATTTGGTAGAGACGGGATTTCTCCATGTTCGTCAGGCTGGTCTCAAACTCCCGGCCTCAGGTGATCCTCCCACCTCTGCCTCCCGAAGTGCTGGGATTACAGGTATGAGCCACTGTGCCTGGCCGACATACCTCTTTTTCATCACCTAGATGATGTGACTTCTATTTTCCATGTCCCTGGCATATTTGGGGTATAGTGACATATCATCAAGTTCACACCCATTAGATGGGATTATCTAGGAGATTTAACTCCCCTCTTCTGTCTGCACCCTGACCACTAGGAGGATTGTGACGAATCACTGGTCTCAGCAATCGGAATTTTTTTTTTGCCTGGTCCTCGCCCACAGAGAACATTGTAACATATCCCTGGTCTTAGCACTCAGGTGATGTGACTCTTCTGACTGTATTCTGCTTTCAGGAGAGGATTGTAGCATATTCCTAATTGAGCACCAAGGTGATGTGACACTGCTGCCTGGTCCCTGCCCTTAGAGGGCCCCAAAACCCAGGTGATGTGAGTCTACTGCTCCATCCCTATTCACTGATGGGATTGTGATGCCTATCTTGGCCCAGTTTACAGGTGCAATGATCACTTTCTATTTTTGAGAAGGAGTTTCGCTCTTGTTGCCCAGGCTGGAGTGCAATGGCACGATCTTGGCTCACCACAACCTCCGCCTCCTGGGTTCAAGCGATTCTCCTGTCTCAGCCTCCTGAGTCGCTGGGATTACAGGCATGCACCACCACACCCGGCTAATTTTGTATTTTTAGTAGAGATGGGGTTTCTTCATGTTGGGCAGGCTGGTCTCGAACTCCTGATCTCAGGTGATCCACCCACCTTGGCCTTCCAAAATGCAGGGATTACAGGCGTGAGTCACCACACCCAGCCTCTATGATCACTTTCATACCTTGAAACAACCAATAGCAGATACACTGTCTCTCATAGCCAGAGTTAGGAAAATGAGTAATATCTTGGGTCTCCTCTCTGTATGAAAGTCACAGAGAATCACCACTCTCTCACACACTGTGTAAAGTAGTCAAAAGGTACAGCAGATGTCCTAACAGAACTCAGCACACAGGTGAGGTTGTGACACTCATATGTATGACCTGCCAACAGTAAATATTTCATCCTTCCACATAAACACAGCTCACAATTGAGGTTCTGAATGTCACACCCAGAGGCAGTCAAATGTTGGAAAATGGAATCTCATATGTGAATTCAGTCCATGCGGGGGTTGGCGTCTTTCAGACCAAGATTCGGCACACCTGTGAGTCTGTGACCCCACTAAGGGGACACAGTTTGCAGGAGGGATTGAGGTTCTTATACATGGATCCAGACCATCATTGAGATTGTGACTCATTTACTTAGACTTAACATACAGGAAGTGTTAGATCTCATACCTAGAACTAGAAAATGCGTAGAACTCTTAATCTCATGCTTTGACCTTCATGCAGGTGTGATTGTGACATACACCTCTGCCCAGCACCTCAGTGATTTGACTCTTCTGCCTGGGTCCAGCGTACAGATGGGATTGTGCCATATTGCTGGACCCAGCACTTAGGTGATATGAGTCTGTTCTCTTGCCTTAGTGCTTTTCACAGAGGGCGTTGAGACATCACTGGGCCTAGTGCCCAGGTGATGTGACTTTCCTCTACTTCCTGGGCTTTTCCCAAGAAGTTGTAATATATTGTTGCGACCAGAACCTAGGTAATGTGACTCTTCTCTCCTGCCTGGTTCCTCTTGCATGTATTGTGACATGTGGCTGGTCCTGACACCTTGGCGATGTGAATCTCCTGCATGGGCCCTGCCCACAGAGGTATTACAACATATATTTTCACTCATCATCTAGGTGATATAATTCTCTTCTGCCTGGCCCTGCCAAAAAGTGGAAGGTTGTGGCAAATCACTGAACCCAGCACCTAGGTGATGTGACTTTCTTGTTTGGCTTGGGCCTCTCATGTTTTGGGTATTGTAAAATATCACTAGGCTCACCGCCGATGGCATTGCTTGCTCCTACCTTGACTCTGCCCATAGGTACCTTGTGACATATATCTGCATCCATGACTTAGAAGATGTGACATTTTTTGCCTGCACCCTGCCCTGCACAGGAATGATTGTGACATATCCTTGAAACGAGACACCAGGTGATGTGGCTCTTCTGCTTCTGTCTTGCCCACAGGGAGCATTGTAACATAGTGCTGAGCTCAGCACCCAGGTGATGTGACTGTTCCTTGTGCTGTGCTTTCAGGACAGAATTGTAACATATCCCTGGCTGAGCACCCAGGTGAGGTGACACTCCTGCTTGGCTTCCTTCCTCAGAGAAGATTGTGAGATCTGTGGCTGAAATCCAGATAATGTGACTCCCCTGCTAGCTCCCTTCCTATAAGTACAATTGAGACATGCTGTGGTCACCTTACAGGTGTGATGATGACTCTCATGCCTCAAGTCAGCTGTTAGAAGAAATACTGGCCAGGCACATTGGGGACTATAATCCCATCACTTTCGGAGGCTGAGGCGTGCAGATCACCTGGGGTCAGGAGTTTGAGACCAGCCTGACCAACATGGAGAAACACCATCTCTACTAAAAATACAAAAAAAATTAGCCAGGCATGGTGGCGCATGCCTGTAATTCCAGCTACTCAGGAGGCTGAGGCAGGAGAATCGCTTGAACTCAGGAGGTGGAGGTTGAGGTGAGTGGAGATCACACCATTGCACTCCAGCCTGGGCAACAAGAACGAAACTCTGTCTCAAAAAAAAAAGAAGAAATACTGTCTTTCATAGCTCAGAAAAATGAGTGACATCCTGGGTCTTCTCTGTATGAAGGTTATGAAAGATTGCCACACCCTCACATGTGGCATAATGCCTTCAAGTGTTAGAGTGTGTCATCGCTGGGCACAGCACACAGGCGAGATTGTTTCTCACGTGCACACCTCACCAACCATTAGTATTATCACCCTCACACATGGCAAGAGCCTGCTGCTGAGGTCTTGAATCTCACATGCAAACAGTCCGCAGTTGGAATTGTGTCTGTCATATGTGAGCATCCAGCCACAGTTGGGATGGTGACACATTTCTAAACTGAAATCACAGGCAGATGAGGACTCTACTATTTGGACCCAGCCAAATGGAGAAACGTTGACTCTCACACCTGGGCTTAGGGCCACAGGTATGGTCATGGGTGCATATAAACATGAAGGGGTCAGTGAATTGTGACCCACATTCATACTACATAAAGCCCTTGGGTAGTATAGAGAGTGTATTAACAAGGCCCAGCACACAGGGGAGATTGTGACAGTTGTATGCACACGCACCCAACAGTATATACATCATCATTTCCCCACGTGAACACAGCCCACTTTTGGGGTTCTGAATCTCACAACTGTAGGCCGTCAAAGACTAGAAACTTGACTCTCATGTGGATTCAGTCCACAGGTGGGTTGGTGACATTCAGAGCGAGATTCAGCACACCTCTGAGGCTATGACTTTACCATTAAACGTGGCATGCAGGAGGAGTTGAGGCTCTCTTGCACAAATTCAGTCCACCGTTGAGATTGTAACCCCTGTTCTTAGACACAACATATAGGAGGTTAACACCGGGACATGTGTGGGATTGTTAATGTCATCCCTGGACCTTCCTGCAGATTTAATTGTGACATTTTTCACTTTTTTTTTTTTTTTTTGAGACGGAGTTTCACTCTTATCATCCAGGCTGGAGTGCAATGGCACAATCTCAGCTCACTGCAACCTCCGCCTTCCGGGTTCAAGCAATTCTTCTGCCTCAGCCTCCCGAATAGCAGGGATTACAGGCATGCACCACCACGCAAGGCTAATTTTGTATTTTTAGTAGAGACAGAATTTTTCCATGTTGGTCAGGCTGGTCTTGAACTTCTGACCTCAGGTGATCCTCCCACCTCTGCCTCCCGAAGTGCTGGGATTACAGGCGTGAGCCACTGTGCCCAGCCCAATTGTGACATTTTTCTCTGCCGGGCACCTGAGTGATCTGACTCTCTTGCCTAGGACCAGCCCACAGCAGGGATAGTGATATATTGCTGAACCTAGAACTGAGGGGATGTGACTCTCTTCTGTATTGGTGCTGCTCACAGAGGACATTGTGACATCTCACTGGACCTTGCACTTAGTTGATGTGAGTCTCCTCTCCTGCCTTGGCACTGCCCACGGGGGCATGGTGACATATCTCTTGGCCTACATCCAGGTTATATGACTCTCATGCCTATGGCCTCACCACATTGTGACATATTGCTGGGTCCAACACCCTGGTAATGTAACTACTGCATAGGTTCTACCAACACGGAACATTGTGGACTTTTTTTTCCACCCATTGCCCAGGTGATGTGACTCTCTTCTTTTGCCTCGTTCTGCTCACAGGGGGAATTGTGACATATCACTTGGCCCAGTACCAAGCAAGTGTGACTCTTCTATTCATCATAAGTTCTGCTTTCAAGGGAGATTGGGACATATTGTGGGGCTCAACACTGATGTGACATTACTGTTTTGCCTTGGCCCAGACCTTAAAGGCACTGTGACATATTGCTCGGCCCAGCAACAAGGTGACGAGAGGTTCTGTGTGGACACTGACAACAGACCATTGTGACATATCTTTGGGAGCATCAACTATTTGATGTGACTCTTTTTTTTTTTTTTTAAGACGGAGTCTCGCTCTGTCACCCAGGCTGGGAGTGCGGTGGCGCGATCTCGGCTCACTGCAAGCTCTGCCCCCGGGTTCACACCATTCTCCTGCCTCAGCCTCCCGAGTAGCTGGGACTACAGGCGCCCACCACCACACCTGGCTTAATTTTTTGTATTTTTAGTAGAGATGGGGTTTCACCGTGTTAACCAGGATGGTCTCATCACCCGACCTCGTGATCCACCCGTCTCGGCCTCCCAAAGTGCTGGGATTACAGGTGTGAGCCACCGCGCCCAGCTGACTCTCCTTTTATACCAAGGCTTTACTCATAGGGGAGATCGTGATGTATCTTTTGGCCCAGAAATCAGGTGATGTGGTGTTTCTCCTGCCTGAGCTTTGCTCACAGGGAGCATTGTGACATATCACTGGGCCCAGCACCCAGGTAATGGGACTCTACTGCCTGTCCCCTGCTTTCAGGAGGAAATTGTAACATATCTCTGACCAAGCACCCAGGTGATAACTCTTCTGCCTGGTCCCTGTTCTCAGGGAAGATTGTGACATATCCCTGGCCCAGCACCCAAATGATGCAGATGATGTAATACTCCTGCTCTCTATCCACAGGTAAGACTATGACATATGATCACGCCCAGCTAATTTTTGCCTTTTAATAGAGATGGGGTTTCACCGTGTTGGCCAGGCTGGTCTCGAACTCAGGTGATCTGCCCACCTTGGCCTCCCAAAGTGCTCAGATTATAGGCGTGAGCCATGGTCCCCTGGCCTAGGGAATGTAACTTTCTTTTGCTGCCTGTTCTCTACTCACAGGGGTAATTGTGACATATTGCTGGTCCCAGCTCCTAGCTGATATGACTCTTCTTTTTTCTAGGTTCTGCACACAGAGGAGATTGTGACATACCACTGTGCCTAACACTAAGGTGATGTGACTTTTCTTCTTTGGCTATGTCCTTAGAAGGCATTGAGATACACTGCTGAACCTAGCACCAAGATGCTGTGAGTCCTCTGCCTGAACCCTGACCACAGGGAGTATTGTGACATATTTCTTGACCCATTGCAATCTCTCCTATGGACAAAGCTCAGGTAAATGCCCTATTTTACCTACGTGATGTGACATTCCTCTTCTGCCTGAGCCAAGCACACCAGTGATGTAATTATTCTGCCTGTTCCCTGCACACGGGAGTCACTGTGCTATATGTTTGGGTCCATCAGCTAGATGATATGAATCTCCTCTTCCCGAGTTTGTCCTCAGTGAGAATTGTGACATATCGCTTGATGTAGCTCGTATGTGATGTGGCTCTTCTCTCATGCCTGGTCCCTTCCCACTGGGGTGATTGGAACATAAAGCTGAGCCCCACACCTACGTGATGTGACTTTCTTGTTTATAATCCCTACCCACAGGGGGCATTGTGACATATCTAGGCCTCTCACCTAGGTGATATGACATTTTTGCCTAGGCCCTCCCCTCAGGGGGTATTGTGAAATATTACTGGACCAAGAACTTAGGTGATGTGGCTCTCTCTACTGCTTGGGGTGTGCTTAAGAAGAAATTGTAGGCCGGGCTTGGTGGCTCATGCCTGTAATCCCAGCACTTTGGGAGGCCGAGGTGGGTGGATCACCTGAGGTCAGGAGTTCGAGACCAGCCTCAACATGGCAAAACCCCGTCTCTACTAAAAAGTACAAAATTAGCCGGGCGTGGTGGTACATGCCTGTAATCCCAAATACTTGGGAGGCTGAGGCAGGAGAATCGCTTGAATCTGGGAGGCGGAGGTTGCAGTGAGCCGAGATTGCTCCACTGCACTCCAGCCTGGGCAAAAAGAGCGAAACTCCGTCTAAAAAAAAAAATAAAAAAAATAAGAAATTGTAATGTATCTCTGTATCCAGCACCAAGGTGATGTTACTCTCCTCTCCTGCCTGGGACTCATATACATTTTGTATTACAACATATCCCTGAATCCAACATTGAGGCAATGTTACTGTCCTGCATGGGCTCTTCCACAAAAATAACACATCTTTTTACTCATTATCTTGGTGATATGACTCTTCTGCTTGAACCCTGCCAAAAGAAAAGATTGCCACAGATCGCTGGACCCAGCACCTAGGTGATATGACTCTTTATTTGCCTGAAACCTGCATATTTTAGATATAGTGACATATCACCAGAACAAACACCTAAAGGTTAGATGGCTCCTTCCTGAGCCCTTCCCACAGGGGTCCTTGTGATGTGTTTCTGTATCCGTCACCCAGGATTTGAAACCCTCCACTTCTGCCAGCATTTTGCCCGCAGGAAATATTATGACATGTTGCTGGGCTCAGCAACAGGTGATCTTACTCTTCTGCCTGTGCCCTGCTTTCAGGAGGGGATTGTAAAATTTCTGGGTCGAGCACCCAGTAACATGACTCTCCTGCCTGGTGCCTGTTCTCAGGGAAGATTGTGACTTAACTATTTCCCAGCACACAGCTGAAGTGAATTTTTTTTTTTTTTTTTTTTAGACGGAGTCTCACTCTATCACTCAGGCTGGAGTGTAGTGGCATGATCTCGGCTTACTGCAACCCCTGCTTCTGGGTTCAAGTGATATATATATATATTTTTTTTTTTTTTTTTTTTTTTTTGAGATGGAGTCTCACTCTGTTGCCCAGGCTGGAGTACAGTGGCGTGATCTTGGCTCACTGCAACCTCTGCCTCCCAGGTTCAAGTGATTCTCCTGCCTCAGCCTCATGAATAGCTGAGATTACAGGCATGTACCACCATGCCTGGCTAAATTTTTTTTTTTTTTTTTTTCATTTTTAGTAAAGACGAGGTTTCACCATGTTGGCCAGACTGTTCTTGAACTCCTAATCTCAAGTTACCTGCCTACCTTGGCCTCCCAAAATGCTGGCATTACAGGCATCAGCCACCACACCCGGCCTGTGCCATATTTTTTGACCTAGCAACAAGGTTATGTGACTCTCCTCTACTGCTTGGACCCTGTGTACATTCTGTATATTAAAGTATGGCTAGGTCCGACACCTAGGTGATTTGACTCTCCTCTCCACGGGGCCTCCTAATAGGGGAATTCTGACATATCTCTATCACCTGAGTGATATGACTCTCCTTTTCTACCTGAACCCTGTAAAAAGAGGGGATTGTGACATATCACTGGACCCAGCAACTAGGTGATATTACTTTCTTTTTTTACCTGGGCCTATTGTATTTTGGGTATTATGACATATTGCCGGGTCAAACCAAATGGGTGAAAGGCTCTTGCCTGGGCCCCCGCCCATAGGAGGCCTTTGTTACATATCTGTGCATCCATTACTTTGGAAGCGTGACTCTCTTCCGTCTGCACCATGCCCATACAGAACATCGTAACATATCTCTGGGTTCAGCAACCGGATGGTATATATTTTGTGCCCAGCCTTGCCTGCAGAGAGACATAGCTGGGCCCACTACCCAAGTGATGTGACTTTGATGTCTGTGCCTTGCTTTCAGGAGGGAATTTTAGGGTAATAGAACCCTGGCCAGGCAACCAAGCGATATGCCTGGTTTCTCCCCTGGAAAAATTGTGATATATTCCTGACCCAGCACCCAGGTGATGTTATTCTCACATTTGCTTTCTACTCACAGGTTGGATTGTGACATATACTTTAGCCCAGCTCACAGTTGTGATGATGACACTCGTACCACAAATCAGCCAGTAGGGGAGATACTGGCACTTGTAGCTAAACCTAGAGAAAGAGGTAAATTATTGGGTCTTCTCTAGGTAAGAACATCATAAAGGATAACCATTCTTTCAGGGTTTGTATAAAGTCTTTGGATGGTACAGAGAGTGTCATCACAGGGTCAAGCACACAGGTGAGACTGTGTTTCTCATATGAACAACCTACCAAATGTTGGCATTGTCACCCTCACAGATGGACAGAGCCCACTGGAAAGATCCTGAATTTCACACGTGGATGTAGTCCACAGTAAAAATTGTGACTGTCATATGTGATCATGCAACCACAGTCAAGGTGGTGACTCATTTCAAAACAAAGCTCATAGGCAGGTGAGGACTCTCCTCTCTGGACCTAGCCAATTGGAGAGATGTTGACTCTAACACATGGGCTTAGGTCCATAGATACGATTATCAGTTCATACTAGAAAAGAATTCTCAGAGCAAATTGTGATTATCATGCATATTGTATAAAGCCCTCAGATGGTAACAGAGTTTTGTAACAGGGCCCAGCACACAGGTGACATTGTGATACTCATACACACAGTCAGCCAACAGTAAAGATTGTCATCTTTTCATATGAACACAGCTCACTGTTGAAGTTCTGAATCTCACACCTAGAGATAGCCAAAAGTTGGAAAATTGACTCTCACACATGGATTCGGTCCACATGTGGGCTGGTGACTGTCAGGCCAAGATTCAGCATATCTGTGAGGCTGTGAGTCCACTAAGGGGACATAGTCGACTGCAAAGATTGAGGCTCTCATGCAGGTATCCAGTCCACCACTGAGATTGTCACTTGTGTACTCAGACTCAACATACAAAAGGTGTTGACTCTAATACCTAGAAATGGGACATGTGTGGAATTGTTAACTTTTTTTTTTTTGAGATGGAGTTTCAATCTTGTTGCCCAGGCTGGAGTGCAATGGTGCAATCTCGGCTCACTGCAACCTCTGCCTCCTGGGTTCAAGCGATTCTCCTACGTCAGCCTCCTGAATAGCTGGGATTACAGGTGCCCACCACAGTACCTGGCTAATTTTTTGTATTTTTAGTAGAGACGGGGTTTCACTATATTGGCTAGGCTGGTCTCAAACTCCTGACCTCATGTGATCCACCTGCCTCAGTCTCCCAAAGTGCTGGGATTGCAGGCGTGAGCCACCGCACCCGGCAGGATTGCTAATTTTATCCCTACATTTTCCTGCAACTGTGACTGTAACATAAACCTCTGCCCAGCACCTAAGTGACTTGACTTTTCTGCCTGGTGCCTAGTCCACAGATCAGGTTGTGATACATTGCTGGACCCAACACTAGGTGGTGTGACTCTGTACCTTTGCCGCAGCACTGCCCACATGGGGCACTGTGACATATCACTGGGCCCCACGCCCTGGTTATGTAACTCTCTTACCTGTAACCTGCCTTTATGGGCCATTGTGACATATTGCCATTTGCAACATCCAGGTTATGTAACTGTCCTTGCTGGGTCCTGCCTACAGGAAGCCTTATGATCTATCTGTGTATCCATCATCCAGGTAATGTGACTCTTTCTCCCAGGTCCCTGCTCACAGAAAGGATTGTTACTTATCACTGAGCCCAGTGCCTAGCTGATACAATTCTTCTACCTGTGTTCTGCTTACAATGTACATTGTGACATAGTGCTGGGTTGAACACTAAGGTGATGTTACATTTTTGCCTTGGCATTTTTTCATCAGACATTGTGACATATTGTTGGGCTCAGAACCAAGGTGATGTGATTCTTCTGCCTGAACCCTGCTCAAGAGTCAACACCTTTTGCCCAACAAGGATAGTGCCATATTTGTGAATCTATCATCTATGTGATGTGACTCTCTTACTTGGATTTTGCCTATAGGAGAGATTGCCACGTATCACAGGGCCCAGCACCTAGATAATGTGACTCTTCTTTCCTGCCATGGCCATGCTCCCATAAAAGAGAGTGACTTATCCCTGGGATCAACCCACAGGCTATGTGATTGTTCTGCCTAGTCCCTGTCTACAGGGGTTAGTGACGTATCTCTTGGTCCCATTCCTCTTCTCCCTGGGACCTGTCCACAGTCGGGATTGTGACATATCACTTGACCTAGCACCTATGTGATGTGACTCTTCTCATGCTTTGGCCCTGCCCGCTGGTTGGCTGTGATATGTAGATGGGCCCAGCTCTTAAGGTTATGTGATCTTTCTCTTTCTTCGGAGCCCTACTCTCCCGAGACCAGCTCGGTCGTGGAGACCCTGACCCAGTGGCGCTAGAGGAATTAAAGACACCACACAGAAATATAGGGTGTGGAGTGGGGAAATCAGGGGTCTCACAGCCTTCAGAGCTGAGAGCCTTAAACAGAGATTTACCCAGAGATTTATTTATTGACAGCAAGCCAGTGATAAGCGTTGTTTCTATAGATTATAGATTAACTAAAAGTATTCCTTATGGGAAGCAAAGGGATGGGCCGAAATAAAGGGATGGGTCTGGCTAGTTATCTGCAGCAGGAACATGTCCTTAAGGCACAGATCCCTCATGCTATTGTTTGTGGTTTAGGAATGCCTTAAGCGATTTTCCGCCCTGGGTGGGCCAGGTGTTCCTTGCCCTCATTCTGGTAAACCAACAACCTTCCAGCATTGGCGTCATAGCCATCACTAACATGTCACAGGGCTGCAGAGCTTTTGTTTATGGCCAGTTTTGGGGCCTTTTTATGACCACATTTGGGGGCCTGTTCCCAACACTACTCACAGGGGACACTGTGACATATCTCTGGGCCTCTCACCTAGATGATGTGACTTTTTTTGCCAGGGCTCTTTTCTCAGAGGGTACTGTCACATTTCTGGACCTATGAACCTAGGTGATGTGACTCTCTTCTACTGCTTGGGCTCTGCCTGAGATGTGACTTTTTTTTTTCCTGGGCTTTGCATACATTGTGTATTGTGATATATGACGGGGTCTAAGACCCAGGTAATATGACTCTAACTCATGGGTTCTGTTCAGAAGGGTATTATGATATATCTTTTTGTTCATCACTTAGGTGTTATGACTCTTATCTTTTCACTGGAACCTGCCAAGAAGGGTGATTGTGATGTATCACTGCACCCAGCACCTTGGTGTGATGACTCTCCTCTCCTCCTTGGGCCCTGCATACATTGTGTCTATTGAAATATGGCTGGCCCAACACCAGGGTAATGTGACTCTCCTGCCTAGGCCCTGCTAATAGGGCAATTATGACATATGTTTTGTTTATCACTTAAGTGATGTTACTCTTTTTTCTTCCTGAATCCTGTAAAAGGGGGGATTGTGATCCTAACACTAGACCCAGCACATAAGTCATATGAGTTTCCTGCATAGGCTCTGTTCAGAAGGGTATTATGACCTATCTGTTCATCACTTAGGTGTTGTGACTCGTTTTTTGACTGGAACCTGCTGAAAAAGGTGATTGTGACATATTACTGGACCCAGCACCTAGGTGATGTGACTCTCTTTTTTTTCTGGGCCTCACATATTTTGGGTATTGTGATGTATAGCTGGGCTCAACACCTAGTGGCTGGGGAGCTCCTTTCTTGACTGTTCCCACAAATGACATATCTCTGCTATGACCGCCTATGACACATGACCTAAATATGTGACTCTTCTTTTCTGCCTGCACCCTGCTAACAGAGAAGATTGTGACAAATTGCTAAGTGCAGTGTATCTTGTGCTGACCTCCTATCTCAGCCTGTGACCAAGAATGCCTAACTTCCGGGGAATGCAGCCCTGTAGGTCTCAACCTCGATTTACCCAGCCCCTATTCAAAATAGAGTCACTCTGGTTTAAATGCCTCTGACGTTAAGATACACTATAAAATTATGAAAAAAGTTTATTTGAATTTTAGCAAATGAGAAATGAAATAATTAGAATGGGCTATTCTGAAAGATATAGCGTTAGTTATATTTGTGTTTGAGTTTTCTATTAACCTATATTTGTTACTTATGAATAGATATCTTGTTTTATTCTGTCTAAACAGATACACTAGGTGGGGTGTGGTGGCTCATGCCTGTAATCCCAGCACTTTGGAAGGCCGAGGCAAGTGGATCACCTGAGGTCAGGAGTTTGAGACAAGCCTCACCAACATGGCAAAACACTGTTTCTACTAAAAATACAAAAATTAACTGGCCATGGTGGCGGGTGCCTGTAATCCCAACTACTTTGGAGGCTGAGGCAGGAGAATCGCTTGAACCCGAAAGACGGAGGTTGCAGTGAGCCAAGCTCATGCCACTGCGTTCCACCCTGGGTGACAGAGCGAGACTCTGTCTCAAAAAATAAGATAAAAGAAGTGGCTGGGCATGCGGGCTCACACATGTAATCCCAACACTTTGGGAGGCTGAGGAGGGTGGATCACAAGGTCAGGAGTTCAAGACCAGCCTGGCCAAGACGGTAAAACCCTGTCTCTACTAAAAATACAAAAATTAGCCACGTGTGTTGGCAGGTGCCTGTAATCCCAGCTACTCGGGAGACTGAGGCAGAGAATTGCTTGAACCCGGGATGCGGAGGTTGCAGTGAGCCGAGATCTCACCATTGCAGTCCAGCCTGGGTGACAGAGTGAGACTCTGTCTCAAAAAATAAGATAAAAGAAGTGGCTGGGCATGCGGGCTCACACATGTAATCCCAACACTTTGGGAGGCTGAGGAGGGTGGATCACAAGGTCAGGAGTTCAAGACCAGCCTGGCCAAGACGGTAAAACCCTGTCTCTACTAAAAATACAAAAATTAGCCACGTGTGTTGGCAGGTGCCTGTAATCCCAGCTACTCGGGAGACTGAGGCAGAGAATTGCTTGAACCCGGGATGCGGAGGTTGCAGTGAGCCGAGATCTCACCATTGCAGTCCAGCCTGGGTGACAGAGTGAGACTCTGTCTCAAAAAATAAATGAATAAGTAAAATAAAAAACAAACAGATAAACTAGATAACCAGACTGACCAACATGAGGAAGCCCTGTCTCTACTATGCAGTCCCAGCTCCTCAGGAGGCTGAGGCAGGAAATCTCCTTGAGCCTGGGAGGCAGAGGTTGCAGTGAGCTGAGATCACCTCAGTGTTTTCCAAACTGGGCAAGGGAGTTTGGAAGGGAGGGAGACTCCATCTCAAAAAAATAAAAATAAAAGTGGTCCCTGCTTTAAAAGGCAAATCTTATAATGGCAAAATCACTAAGCCAATGGAAAAGTCAAGCTGGGAACTATGTCAGGCAAAAAATAAAAATAAAAGGGGTCCCCACTTTAAAAGGAAAATAAATCTCGTAACGGCAAAATCACTAAGCCAATGGAAAAGTCAAGCTGGGAACTATGTCAGGCAAACGTGCTTCTCATATTATTTCTAAATAACATAGTTGCAAAGATAAAAAAGCTACATACCTTTTTCACAATTTGCCCACAAGAAAATTCCTTCTGAACAGGTAACAGAAATCAGTCATCCCTCTGAGACTCACCTGAGATAAATGCATATGTGATTACTCCCTCTGCCCTATTGTTAATTTAAAAATGCAGATTCAGGCCAGGCTCAGTGGCTCACTCCTATAATCCAAGCACTTTGGGAGGCTGAGGTGGGCAGGTCACCCGAGGTCAGGAGTTTGAGACCAGCTTGGCCAACATGGGGAAGCCCTGTCTACTAAAAATACAAAAATTAGCTCGGCATGGTGGCACATGCCTGGTAACTCCCAACTCTGGGGTGGGTGGGGAGGCAGGGAGAGCTGAAGTAGTAGAATCGCTTGAACTCAGGAGGCAGAGGTTGCAGTAAGCTGAGACCGTGCCACTGCGCTCCAGCCTGCGTGGAAAAGTGAGACTCCATCTCAAAAAAAAAAAAAAAAAAAAAATTGCAGATTCACTGAACCACACTAAATCGTATATTCAGTGGAAGGTTGATCAAGGACACAAAAGAATCCAAGCTTTGTGTCTTGTCTACTTATGACCTGGAAGCCCACACCTCAAGTTGTCCTGCCTTACCAGACCAAACCAATGTACATCTTACACATATTGATTGATGTCTCATGTCTTCCTAAAGTGTGTAAAAGCAAGCTGTACCCCTACCACCTTGGACACATGTCATCAGGAACTCCTGGGGCTGTGTCACGAGCTTGTCCTTAACCTTGGCAAAATAAACTTTCTCGATTGATTGAGACTTGTCTCAGATACCTTTTTGTTTACACAGCCAAGGCCTTGCTAACTGGTCACTACTGCACCCCAGACTGATGCATCACCATTGCAGGGACTCTGATTTCTGGTCTTTCTTTTCTTTTTTTTTTTTTTTTTTTGAGATAGAGTCTTGCTTCACGCAGGCTAGAGTGCAGTAGTACACGATCTCAGCTCACTGCAACCTCCGCCTCCTAGGTTCAAGTGATTCTTGTGTCACAGCCTCCAGAGTAGCTGGGATTACAGGCATGTGCCACCACGCCTGGCTAATTTTTGTAATTTTAGTAGAGATGGGGTTTCACCATGTGGGCCAGGCTGGTATCAAACTCCTGACCTCAAGTGATCTGCCCACCTCGGTCTGCCAAAGTACTGGGATTACAGACGTGAGCCACTGTGCCCAGCCCAAATATCAGAAAGTATTTTAATTTTGACATATTTGACAGGCTTCCTGAAATCAAATATCAGCTTAAAAATTGCTTGTTTTTGACCCCTAACTTTTGGATTCTGCAGAGGGCCAATGCAGCATCCAAAAGAGTAATGAGCCGGCCGGGCGCGGTGGCTCAAGCCTGTAATCCCAGCACTTTGGGAGGCCGAGACGGGTGGATCACGAGGTCAGGAGATCGAGACCATCCTGGTCTACACGGTGAAACCCCGTCTCTACTAAAAAATACAAAAAACTAGCCGGGCGAGATGGCGGGCGCCTGTAGTCCCAGCTACTCGGGAGGCTGAGGCAGGAGAATGGCGTAAACCCGGGAGGCGGAGCTTGCAGTGAGCCGAGATCGCGCCACTGCACTCCAGCCTGGGCCACAGAGCGAGACTCTGTCTCAAAAAAAAAAAAAAAAAAAAAGAGTAATGAACAGAATTATTTGATATGTCAAATTACATGGGAAGGATTTTCAAATTAAAAATAATGTTTGAACTGCTTCAACTTATATTTCAATAAATATGTTTTTAATATTTATTTTAAAATTGTATAAAATTTCTAAAAATCTAATGTATCTGAGTATATGCTAGTAGTCATAATTAGGTTATTGTGTGATAAGTTATTGTGGGCCACAGATATCTTTTTGTTTCTTCATAACCATTTAAGTCATTTCCACAGTTAATGGTTTAATTCTGATATAGTTTCTAAAAACTTCGAAAGCATACACCATCCTAGATTATTGTGTCTCTAAGGAGGTTCATTAAAAGATGGAAAGAGGCCAGACAAGTGGAGTACAGGTTTCTGATCATTTTAGAATCATATTGTTTTGACTGGGTAAGGATTGTTTGGATTCTAATGAAGAGAACTGCTAACCCAGGCAAAACAAAAATTAATTAAATATTAGGAAAATATTCTGCCACATATTATGCTGAATCAGCCAGTACTGAAATTTTTTAGCTATGCCATTTGAATAAACTCTGTGGCATAAGTCAAATTACCTATGATAACCCCTCAGTTATCAGTGCTATGCCCCTAAATTGGAGAAACAAACCTGGTATTTAAGATGACATAAATTGGCAGGGTGCAGTGGCTCACCTGTAATCCCAGCACATTGGGAGGCCGAGGTGGGTGAATCACCTGAGGTTAGGAGTTTGACACCAGCCTGGCCAACATGGTGAAACTCCGTCTCTACTAAAAAGACAAAAATTGCCCAGGTGTGGTGGCAAGTGCCTGTAATCACAGCTACTTGGGAGGCTAAGGCAGGAGAATCACTTGAACCCAGGAGGTTGGAGGTTGCAGTGAGCCGAGACCGTGCCATTGCACTCCAGCCTGGGTGACAGAGGGAGATTCTGTCTCAAAAAAGGAAAAAAAAAGAAAAAAAAAAAAGGACATAAATTTAATGTTAAATGTGGACTCATAAAGAACCTAGACAGCCAACAAGCCATTTGTTTATTCTTGATTTCTTAAAACTTCCATTATTAAAAGCTCTGCATTCCATTACTCATCACAGAAGAGAAAATAACCTAAATTAAATATGAATTAAGTGTGTGTGTGTGTGTGTGTGTGTGTGTGTGTGCGGTGACTATTCCAAATTACTAAAACAGATTAAGACCAATTTTTTTTTTGTCAAACATATAATTCTGAGAAACAATCAAAACTTCATGTACATTTCTGCTATCTAATAGGCTATTTAAGCACTTATACAGAAATTTTATACAGTTGTCATTTTTAATGCATGTTTTCTGATAGTATAAATGCTTTCTCATGCAAGAAGGCTGATGTTATAATGGTAGCTAAAAGAATATTAGAAAATATGTTTTTTTATGGGACATTTCTGAAAGGTCTCTAATGATCAAGATACTTATTTCACTAGACATGTTGTAAAACTGTTAAATAAGGTATTGTTCCTGGATCAAACTGAGGGTCGGGCTACTATTTCTCACGGCCCAATAACGAGATGCAGATGAACTGGGGAGGAAGAGAGTTTTATTTCTGAAACTGGTTACAGGGAGAAGGCATGGAAATTATCACCAGACCAACTCAAAATTACAACGTTTTCCACAGCTTATGTACCTTCTAAGCTATATGTCTACATGAAAGTGTGCATTCAACTAAAGAGATAAGTGATTAACTTCCTTTATTTAATCTGTAACTAAGGTCTGAATCTTGAAGACCTTCCCCTGCAGCCTCAGTAAATTTACTTAATCTAAATGGGTCCAGATGCTGGGGTGATTACCCTTATTTTGTCTCCTGCTAAATCACAGTGGTTTGGTGAGTTCCTTCAGATCTCCAATAAACTTGTTTGTGGAGGCCTGGGGAATGTCTTCAGACCCCCAATAAAACTTGTTTAATCCTATAAGGCCCAGGAAAGGCCTAGGCGAAACTCTTGATGGGCTTTTGTTACATCCCAGCCGTTGTATAATGTCACTGGCTTTTTTTTTTTTTGAGACGGAGTCTCACTCTGTCACCAGGCTGGAGTGCAGTGGCACGATCTTGGCTCACTGCAGCCTCTGTCTCCAGGGTTCAAGCCATTCTCCTGCCTCAGCCTCCCACATAGCTGGGACTACAGGTGCGTACCACCATACCCAGCTAATTTTTTTGCATTTTTAGTAGAGACGGGGTTTCACCATGTTGGCCAGGATGGTCTCGATCTGTTGACCTCGTGATCCGCCTGCCTTGGCCTCCCAAAGTGCTGGGATTACAGGCGTGAGCCACCACGTCCGGCTGGTCACTGGCTTTTAATACTTTACTTAACCACTCAGTCAGTACTGAAACAATTGTTAGTGAGGTCTGGCCTGCCACAGTATTACAGATACAATAGTATTGAGCAAAGCTAACTAAATTGACTGGATTGCTTTTGTAATTGCAGATTGATGACAATCAGATTCACTTAGAATGGAAAAAATATGTTGGCCCTTCTAAAATAGTCATTAGAAGGCCTATGTGCGTAATAGAACCTCATGCATCTTCTGCTACTAAAGTCTAACATTACTAAATTCAACAAGGCTTTAATGCATTATGGCAGAGCACATTTTCACCAGGTGAAGAAAGCCTTTACTAGTCTACTGACTGAGGAGAGTAAAACCCTTTATAATCAAGAATCCAGAGACTGAGTCTGCCTGCCATCTACCCTGAAGCAAGACTTCAAGACCTTGAACATTGGGTTCATAGTCTCACAGCTTAGAAGGGCCTCTCCAAACTCTTTCAACTGTAAACCCATAGGAGATCTTAAGTGAAGCTAACCAGGAAAGTTTGTCCTCAAAAGCAGATGGCCGTCTCCATGTAGATAGCTTTTTTTCACAAGATCAAAAATCAAGACATCTCGTTATCATGACACTCTTAGTTCACAGTTTGTTTATGGTTCTACAGACAACAGAAATTTTAAAAAGTGGTCTCTTGTGTGCACTTATGGGGGTATACTTACATGTAGAGAATTTTGCAGTCAACATTATATATGAGGAAACTTATTCCTTGAAAGGTAAAAGAGGAAGGGCCAATGTGGGTGAGAAGTTTAAATGAAACATTTGTTTTCTCACAATACCAAAAACAGAATATTGGTCCACTGCTCTTAACATATTTCATAAGTTAAAAAGAACTTATTCAGAATAGGCTAAAGAGCATTGCCCAGAGACCATTACTCTTCTGAATGGGTATCATTGTTTAGAGTAAATGAGGCAATGGTTACAAATTTATTCCTCTCAATAGGACTGTATAGCAAATTATACCATAAAGGCTATGCTTACACAATAGACTTTAAATTTTCTCACGAAGTTATGCCAAATATAATTTCTTTTGATTACTTACTGGATAAATATATATCTGTGCAGTTGCTAATAGTTGCCTATGGAGAACTACAGCAGGTATTATAGAGATGCAGTTGTAGATGATTCATGAACAGGCTGATTAGATGAAATGAGTAGACCATTTATCTAGCTAATTATTTGATCTATTTAATTTTAGTTGGTTGTTCATGGGGACCCTGGCTAAAAAGCATGCTTCAAACTCTTGGTATTATCCTCCTGATAGTCAAATTAGTAATCTTCCTACTACACTGTATTCTCTCAAAAGATATAAACATTTGAATATAGTCATCTGTAGAATGTCAAATGGTCTCTCTTTAACTGGAATGACAGAAACTCAAAGACATATGTGTCTATGAAGACACCACAACCTATGAATGACATGCTAAGGACAAAAAACAAAAATAGTGGAAACTGAGAGTGGCACTAAAGAACCGAGTTTTGGTCACACTGTGACCTATGTAAGAACTTAACCAAATAGGGGGAATTTTTTAAAGAAAACTATTGGAGGCCGTAATTCTGGACTGAGCTTATGCACTAGGTCCAAACCAAACCAAAATGAGTCACTCATGCTAGATGTGACATAATTAAACTAAAAATTTAAGGCAATAGGTAGATTCTAAAACTGGCCAGGTTTTGTTTTTCTTCTGTAAATAGCAGATTTCAACACAAAGAGGTCCCCTGTACTCTAATACTTTAAAAACAAATAAAAATCATTTCAAAATAATAAGCTGAGGTTTTTATTTCCACTTTACAAACCCACAGTTCTGCTATTTCACAGTCAGATTTGAGTCCAAATAAGTACATTTTTGATGGTGACAAAGTGATATTAATGTCTAAAGTTTTGGTTTCAAACTTGAGAAGATGACAAAAGGGAGAAATTGTTAAATTAGTTATAGCCTAAAGCTTCCCTCTTTTGTGTTTAATTTTGGTGAATAGGATTTGTTTTTTGTTTTTTTTTACATAGTAAACTTAATGTTCAAATAGGACAAATCTTAAGCTGTAATAAATCTGGCTGTTTCTGAACCTCACTTCCATTTTCTATATGTCAGTTTGCTTTTCTGGTTCATAAATCTTTTACCAACATGTGGCTGTGCTGGAGTCTCTCCGAGCCTACTCTGGATCCATAGGTTACCCGATTTGCAAATCACGATTTGCTCATTTAAACTCTGTTAAATTTAATTTTTCTAAAGTTTTCTTCTTTTACAAATTTTCAAATTTTTTTATGATGAAAATAAATAATGTGTTATTGAGCTTTGATTTTCTAAACTCATTCCACAGCTATTTTCCCAAATAATAATAATTATTATTATTATTATTTTTGAGTCAGAGTCTCACTCTACCACCCTGGCTAGAGTGTGGTATAACTAATCATGGCTCACTGAAGCCTTAATCTTCCAGGCTCAAGCAATTCTCCTGCCCCAGCCACCTGAGTAGCTGGGACTACAGGCATGCAAAATCATGCCTAATTTTAAATTTTTTTCATGGACACTGGATCTCACTATGTTGCCCAGGCTGCTCTTGAACTCCTGAGCTCAAGTGATTCTCCTATTTCAGCTTCCCAAAGTGCTAGAATTACAGGTGTGAGCCACCATGTACTTCTGCAATTTCTTGACAAGATTATTCTCAATAATAAACAGTACTATATGCAGATATAAAGGGAATCTGGCTTCTATTTTAGAAGTTTCACTCTCCAGGATTTCAAAGGTCTAGGGCAGCTACTTCAGTATCATAGTTTGATCTATGGAGGTGCACGGGCTTTGGAGTCAGAGTTGATCCTGAAGGTGGCGTGCAGTGGCTCACACCTGTAATTCCAGCACTCTGGGAGGCCGAGACAGGTGAATTGCTTGAGGTCAGGTGTATGAGACCAGTCTGGCTAACATGGCAAAACCCCATCTATGCTAAAATAAAAAATTAGCTGAGTGTGGTAGTATGTGCTTGTAATTCCAGCTACTCAGGAGGCTGAGGCACGAGAATTGCTTGAACCCAGGAGGCGGAGGTTGCTGTGAGCCAAGATTGTGCCACTGCACTCCAGCCTGGGCAACAGAGCAAGACTTCATCTTAAAAAAAACAAAACAGTTGATACTGAGTCTCAGCCCAGCCAGTTAGTAGCTGTGGTTCTTTGGACAAGTTTCTTGATGTGAAAGAGGTTGTATGAACCACATATGCAAAAAAAGGCAGAATGACACTGATTGCAAAAATTGTAGCAAGTTTTCATGCCTCCTATATCCATTGCCAGGTGCTTTCACAGCTGTTGCCATTGAAATACAGAATTTGTTTTCCAAACCATACATCTGGCTGACCGTACCTGCTCAGGACAGTAGAAACCTGTAAACATGATAATGTGCTAGTTTGGGGCCTAGTCTTGAATGGTCTTGAATCCTTCTGTTTTTTTTTCAGAATGCTGCCATCTCCATGATGGCCCGTGTTAGCCAGGTGGAAAATAAGATACCATGGGGAGGAGAAGCAAGGTGCCCTTGTTGACAGCCCCAGAAGCAGAAGCTCACTCCCAGAAACACAGCTGCCTAGTGAAAAGACAGCTGATGATACACGTCTGAAGGAGCTCAGTTGAGCCCAGCCTAAATGGCTGAACATCTCAATTACAAGCAAATAAGTTTTGGATGGTTTGTTATGCTGCAATAGCTAACTAATACATGTACCCTGTGCAGATGGAATGCCAGGATTCAGTGACAGGTTGATTACTAGTTACCTTCTGACAGTGGACACCCTAAAGGTACTGACTTTTTTTTTTTTTTTCTCCTGATTTGAAGTTATATGTCTCCTAAGGCAATGTTGGGTAATGCAGAAATACAGGTAGACATGAATGTGTGTGATTGGTGCTTTTACTCACACAGTACCCCACACCACAGGAGAAAACAGATAACCACAGCCTGACTATTAGGGCCAAGGCCAAACAGCAAAATAAGTTTGCCTTTAATTTATTTTCTTCATATCTAAAAGTTGGAGGTTAAGAACTGTGTACAGACCTGAAGACAGAGTTTTCTTCTTCTGGGGCCCCAGAATTTTTTGTTCATTGTTCGATCTCTGGCTGAAGGGTGGACCACAGGTGACAAGCAGTGGTCTACCTGTGCTTATTTTATCCTGGCTGCCCTCTGCCCTTGCTATGGCCACTATCTGTCCCACCCTCAGAACTGAAGACAGATGTTAGTAGAGAGAGGCTGTCCCCTCGCCTCTAGCAGAAAAGGGATGTTCAGGGCCTCCACCCACCTGACATCAGAGCTGCACTTCAATGTGGTAGCTGTTGGCCATGTGTGGCTCCTGGGTGCCTGGAATGTGCCTGGTCTGAACTGCAATTTGCTAGAAAAGTAAAATACAGAGTTGGTTTCGAAGATTTATTTCCAAAAATATATATAGTGCCTTAATAATTACATATTGCTGTGAACCCTGAAAATCTGACAGGTCTCAGTTAATTTAGAAAGTTTATTTTGCCAAGGTTGAGAACACGCCTATGACATAGCTTCAGGAAGTCTTGAGGACACCTGCCCAAGGTGGTCAGGGAATATCTTGGTTTTATACGTTTTAGGGAGACATGAGACATCAATCAACATATGAAAGAAGTACATTGATTTGGTCTGGAAAGGTTGGACAACTTGAAGCAAAGGCAGGAAGACATGAAGCTGGAGGGAGCTTCCAGGTCACAGATAGGTGGTTACATTCTTTTGAGTTTCTGATTGGCCTTTAGTTTCCAGCTTGAGTTTCCCTTAGTAATTTTGGGGGCCCAAGATATTTTCCTTCCACGTAGCTCACATATTAAAATGACAATTTTTTTTTTTTTTTTTTTTTTGAGACGGAGTCTCGCTCTGTCGCCCAGGCTGGAGTGCAGTGGCGCAATCTCAGCTCACTGCAAGCTCTGCTGCCTCCCGGGTTCACGCCATTCTCCTGCCTCAGCCTCCCTAGAAGCTGGGACTACAGGCGCCCGCCACCACGTCCGGCTAATTTTTTTGTATTTTTAGTAGAGACGGGGTTTCACCGTGTTCGCTAGGATGGTCTTGATCTCCTGACCTCGTGATCCGCCCGCCTCCGCCTCCCAAAGTGCTGGGATTACAGGCGTGAGCCACCGCGCCCCGCGACAATATTTTAAACATATTGGGTTACATAATTACAATCATTTCCACGTGTTTCATGTTTCTTTTTAAAGTTTGGCTACTAGAAAATTAAAAATTCACATGTGGCTCACATTTTATTTCAGAGGACTGCCTCCTTTTTAAAATGTTAGGCTGCCTGCTCAAAGGACCAGAAGCCAGGAAGGTGATAAAAGCTAAAATTTCAAAGTAATTGTTATTATATTATTTTCATCTGTGACTAGCCATATAGTATATTATTTATAAATGCATATGACCTTATACACAAGGTTCAATGCAAACACCCTCTAGGGTGGGCCTGGCTCAGCTCAGAGGAAAGCCTGCCTGAAAAAGCTGCAGCTAGGCTGTCACTCTTCATTCAGCCCAGCAACTGATCACACCTTCTGTCACTCAGGGCCTGAGGGGGTGGGTCTTAAACAGCATCCAATCAGGGACCCTGGGCCGGGGACAGTCCAATCAGGCACGCAGCTGCGGCGGACAGGACGGCTTCCGGAATATGGCGGGGCGTTTGGCTGTGGCTGTCTCCAGAACTCCAGAACTCCAGATCTCGTCTTCATTTCTGTGTCTTTTGTTCCTAGAGGCCCAGCCTGTGTGACCCTGTGACCTGCAGATATTGGGCGATCCAGAGCTAAGACTCCAGGCAGCCTAGAAATGGTGAGTGCCGGGTCTGACATCCCGAGAGGTGGGAGGGGCTGGTCGGAACCGTGGGAATTGGCTGTGGCGGACTTAGGTCTCCCCGCAGTCAGCTCCACGATCTGCGTCACGATCTGCGTCCCGAGTTCTCCTTGCCCAGCTCGGTCTCAGTCCCCTTCAACCATAAGATGGCGGCTGTGCTGATAGCCGGGCGCTGGGCATCCTGTCTCTTCCCTCCGCAGCGACTGTGCCCTGACCTGTAGCCTTGTCTGGGCAGCTCTGCACAAACAATTCCTCAGTCTCTCCCATATTGTGCAGGAACCACGGGAGGGGCGTCAGGGGAGAATCGTGACTCGGGGTGCGGGTTCATGAGCGGGAAGAGCTTTGGTCTGTGGGGTTCCCAGTTCCTGTTTTCTCCTATTGAAAATCTATGGGAGTGACCGGGGGCGGTGGCTTACCCCTGTAATCCCAGCAGTTTGCTGGGAGGCGGGCGGATCACTGAGGTCCGGCATTGGAGAACAACCTGGCCAACATGGTGAAACCCCATCTCTACTAAAAATACAAAAATTAGCCGGGTGTGGTGACAGGCATCTGTAATCCCAGCCATTCGGTAGGCTGAGGCACGAGAATCGCTTAAACCCAGGAGACCAAGATTGTGCCATTGCACTCCTGGCTGGTTGACACAATGAGACTATCTCAAAAAAAAAAAAAAAAAGGGAGTCACCGCAAAATATTAAATAATTTAATCAAAGAGTGGTTCTAAAATAGTAAAGCACCCAGCTGTGGGATGTAGTTTGTGGTCCTTTGGAGGAAC
Source organism: Trachypithecus francoisi (assembly GCF_009764315.1). NCBI lineage: Eukaryota > Metazoa > Chordata > Mammalia > Primates > Cercopithecidae > Trachypithecus > Trachypithecus francoisi. The sequence continues at coordinate 55,267,010 of NW_022681457.1, forward strand.
TTGAATGAAAGACTGTGCATGATACAAAAACGCAAATTCAGTAATTGGTTAGGTAGAGTTACGTAGTTTCTTAATTTCCATGTTGAGCATACAAAATTCCTGGTTATGTAATCAGAGCTTAATTCCAGTTTATAGTTTGTTAACCCTGTATTTGTTTTCCCCAATGTAGTAATTTACAAAAAAACATTTTTTTGAGTTAGTTTTTTTTTTTTTTTAAAGACGGAGTTTCGCTCTTCTTGCCCAAGCTGGAGTGCAGTGTCGCCATGTCAGCTCACTGCAACCTCCGCCTCTGTGTTCAAGTGATTCTCCTGTCTCAGCTTCCCGAGTAGCTGGGATTACAGGCATGCACCACCACGCCCAGCTAATTTTGTATTTTTAGTAGAGACGGGGTTTCTCCATGTTAGTCAGTCTTGTCTCAAACTCCCGACCTCGGGTGATCCGCCCATCTTGGCCTCCCAAAGTGCTGGGATTACAGGCGTGGGCCACCGCACGCATCTTGAGTTAGATTTTTTTAAAGTAGGAATTCAGGGACTACGGCCACCTCAGTCGAATTGCCTGCCAGTTAACTATTTTCACTCCCTACACAAAACTGATCTTCCCCTGCATTTTTCATAGGTGTTCTAAGCAGGGTCTCAAGTCTGCCCCCACGCACCCTATTCCTCCAGCCTGACTCGGTTTGCAGTAAAATACAGAATTTCCATTTCCTCCTGACAATCCCAAATGCCAACTCCCCCTGCCTAATTCACACTATTAACTATTTGTCCTTTAGTGTACATTTTTGATACCTTAATTAAACATTTTTTGACAAACCGTTGGATGGCACATTTAAAGAGATTCGTTTTCTGTTTATAAATATTTTCCATAAGAAGAAAGCAAGGAATAATTTTCTGACACTGTATTGTAAAACAATCTTTGTGTCTTTTCCTTTTATCTTCCCTTGGCGTAGAGATCTGGTGGGACTGTTTTGGCATCAAGGTTTTTCTTGGAAGTTTTGTGGGGTGATGTGTCCTCAGCCACCGTTTAGTTTTTTTCCTGGTCCTGGGTTTCAGTACTGTCTGAATAAACCAAGGTATCAGTCCTGGCTATGTCTGCGAGACTGTCTAATGAATATTAACTCCTGGGTCATTCTCTCCCATAGGACAACCTGTGGTATGAAGTGTAGCCTCTTAAGGGACCAGGTGGATGCCCTGGGGCTGAAAGGAATTTCCTGGTGTGCTCTTCCTTTGAAAACCTAACCCCTTCAGATGTTTGGATTGTCTTCACCCAGCCCAACTTTCCTTTCTTGCAGACACATTGCTGGTCAGCCAATCAGATGCTGGTATTGAGTTGAAAACAGAAATAATTTCTGCCCCTGCCCCCTAGATTCTCTACAATTTGTGAAAAAAGAGTAGTATCTCTGCCAGGCACAGTGGCTCACGCCTGTACAAACCCAGCACTTTGGGAGGCCAAGACGGGCAGATCACCTGAGGTTAGGAGTTTGAGACCAGTCTAGCCAACATGATGAAACGCTATTTCTACTAAAAATACAAAATTAGCAGGGCATGGTGGTGCATGCCTGTGATCCCAGCTACTCAGGAGGCTGAGGCAGGAGAATCGCTTGAACTCAGGAGGTGAAGATTGTGGTGAGCCAAGATCGTGCCATTGCACTCCAGCCTGTGCAACAAGAGCGAAACTCCCTCTCAAAAAAAAAAAAAAAAAAGGTGGTATCTCAAAAGGCAAAAGAAACCCTGACCCTGGTGATAGGAGGCAAGAAATTGCAAAGTAAAATGCACTTGGAACACTCACTGGAACATAGTGCAGAGTCTCTGGAGAGGGTGGTTATTGAGTACTTAAGTGAGCAGGATGGGTGGGAGAATCTGTCAAGTGATTGAACTTGACACATGAGTCGGACACATCTGTTTTCTTATCAGCACTGCCACTCCCTGGGTTTGTCACTTTGAAAAGATTTGTTCACTTATATTGACTTCAATTTTTTAACTCTAAATTGCAGTTTATTAGTAGAGCTTGAAAGGTAAGAAAATATTTACAAAGGGCATAAAAGAGGTGGGTTTCAGAAAAATCTAATCTTTTTTTGGTTGTTAAAAATTCTTATGTACCTTTTTCTTAGAGTGAGTTTAGGAATTTTCTCAGGCATATATTTTTTTTTTTTATGGCTGGGTGATTTCAAACAGAATTCCAAGGCTTAGATTTTGGAATGTTACCAAGGAAAAGAATAGGGAAAATCTCACTTCCATTTTGGCTATAGAAAATGAATACATTTCCAGAAGAAAATGTTGTAGATAATAGGTGTGTTACATGAATTCATAAAAACATCAGTTGTTTTGGCAGGGTAAATTTTTGACAGTGAATATCTCTGTTCTATATCCTGTTACCTTTATTTTAGAGTTTAATGATAAATGTTTTAGATGAAACCTGGTACCTCCTACAAGTTGTTCCCATATGACTAATTGTTTACTCCATGATTTTTTTTTCTTTTTTTTTTGAAACGGAGTCTTGCCGAAGGCTGAGGTGCAATGATGCAATCTCGGCTCACTGCAATTTCCACCTCTTGGGTTCAAGCAATTCTCCTTCCTCAACCTCCCGAGTAGCTGGAACTACAGGCACACGGCACCATGTGCAGCTATTTTTGTATTTTAGTAAAGATGGGGTTTCACCATGTTGTCCAGGCTGGTCTCGAACTCCTGAGCTCTGGCAGTCTGCCCCTCCCAAAGTGCTAGGATTACAGGCATGAGCCACTGTGCCCGGCCTACTACATGACTTTTTTTTTTTTTTGAGACGGAGTTTCACACTTGTTGCCCAGGCTGGGATGCAGTGGCACCATCTCAGCTCACCACAACCTCCACCTCCCAGGTTCAAGTAATTCTCCTGCCTCAGCCTCCCTAGTAGCTGGGTTTACAGGTATGTGCCACCAAACCCGGCTAATTTTGTATTTTTAGTAGAAACAGGGTTTCTCCATGTTGGTCGGGCTGGTCAAACTCCCGACCTCAGGTGATCTGCCCACCTCAGCCTCCCAAAGTGCTGGGATTACAGGCGTGAGCCACCATGCCCAGCAACCACATGATTTTTAATGGAAATAATAAAATAATACATTTGTAGAGGAATAGATACTTTTGCTTTTCTTATTGAGGTATGAAATGTAAGCATTATAAAATTGCCTTTTTTTTTTTTGAGATGGAGTCTTACTGTGTCACCCAGGCTGGACTGCAGCCCCCCGCCTCCTGGGTTCAAGCAGTTCTTCTGCCTCAGCCTCCTGAGTAGCTGGGAGTACAGGCACACGCCACCATGCCCAGCTAATTTTTGTATTTTTAGTAGAGATGGGGTTTCACCATATTGGCCAGGCTGGTCTCGAACTCCTGACCTCGTTATCTGCCTGCCTCAGCCTCCCAAAGTGCTGGGATTACAGGCGTGAGCCGCCGTGCCAGGCCAAAATTGCCTTGTTTTTATATGAACATTGTTTGAATAATTTTGCTGGATTTTTCGAACACTTTTCAAAGACCAAGTGAATAACTCTGACATGGAAATTAAAGCTTGAGCCCAGTGACTCCAAGTAAGGCTAATATAGAGCCTGCAAAAGAAGGTTTTTTAAGGTCCAGTTAGTTCTTTCTGGGGAGCCTCCCCTGCAGGTGTCCCAGCCTGTGCACCCAGCCATGGAAGGAGCCTTTATCCTGAGAGAAGCTACAGAGCCCTGGAAAGCTGGGGCCCCACAGGCAGATGCAGTTACGATTAAGGTGGAAGGGAACTGGGAGGATCTCACTGAAGATAAAGTTGTCCTTGTTTTGAGACAGTTTTTAGACTTTGTAAAATAGAACAAAGTTAGATTTGTGTAAAAAAAGAAAATTGAATTATCAAGGAGTATTGCAACAGGAGGAAGTACCAACCATAAGAGCTTTAAGGATTGCAAAGTTTAGGCAGACAAAGGCTTTCTCTTTTTTTTTTTTCTTTTTTTAATCTGTGTTTTTTTTTTTTTTTTTTTTTGAGATGGAGTCTCACTCTTGTTGCCCAGGCAGGAGTGCAGTGGCGCCATCTCGGTTCACTGCAACCTCCACCTCCCAGGCTCAAGCGATTCTGGTTACTCAGCCTCCCAAGTCGCTGGGATTATAGGTGCCTGCGACCACACCTGGCTGATATTTGTATTTTTAGTAGAGGCAGGGTTTCACCATGTTGGCCAGGCTGGTCTCAACTCCTTACCTCAGGTGATGACAAGGGCTTTCTTTCATAGGGAGGAGCAAACAAGATTAGAAAAAAGATGGGAGGGGAATGGCAAATGGAGGGTAAAAAATCAGGTTATAGATCAGAGAATGTTTTATCCTGAAGTCAGCATGTTCTTAGAAGTGACATAGAATGGGGTTATATGTTGGCTCAGACGGAAGGTAGCCCAAAGTCCAGGAGCCTCTTGGAAGGAGATAAATTTAAGTGAGGTCTGATATGGAAGTACAGGAAAGTGGTCCCAATCCGGACTCCAAGATAGGGTTCTTTGATCTCACGCAAGAAAGAATTTAGGGTGAGTTCATAGAGTAAAGTGGAAGCATGATTATTAAGAAAACAGAGGAATAGGCCGGGCGCGGTGGCTCAAGCCTGTAATCCCAGCACTTTGGGAGGCCGAGACGGGCGGATCACGAGGTCAGGAGATCGAGACCATCCTGGCGAACACGGTGAAACCCCGTCTCTACTAAAAAAATACAAAAAACTAGCCGGGCGAGGTGGCGGGCGCCTGTAGTCCCAGCTACTCGGGAGGCTGAGGCAGGAGAATGGCGTAAACCCGGGAGGCGGAGCTTGCAGTGAGCTGAGATCCGGCCACTGCACTCCAGCCGGGCGATTAGAGCGAGACTCCGTCTCAAAAAAAAAAAAAAAAAAAAAAAAAAGAAAACAGAGGAATAAAACATTGCTACTTCACAGACGTAGCAGCCCAGAGGGCTGCTGGTTGACCACTTTGTGGTAATTTCTTGATTATATGCTAAACAAGGGGTGAATTACTTATACCTCCCCTTTTTAGACCATATAGGGTAACTTCCTGATGTTGCCATGGCATTTGTAAACTGTTATGGTGCTGATGGGAGTGTAGCAGTGAGGACAGTCTTGGTTTTGGTGGGTTTTAGCTGGCTCCTTTACTGTAGTCTGTTTTATCAGCAAGGTCTTTATGACCTGTATCTTGTGCCAAGCTCTTATCTTATTACACGACTTAGAATACCTTGACTGTGGGCCGTGAGCAGTAATCCCAGCACTTTGGAAGGCTGAGGCAGGCGGATCACCTGAGGTCAGGAGTTCGAGACCAGCCTGACCAACATGATGAAACCCCCATCTCTACTAAAAAAAATACAAAAATTAGCTGGGCATGGTGTTGGGCACCTGTAATCCCAGCTACTCAGGAGACAGAGGCAAGAGAATCACTTGAACCGGGGAGGCAGAGGTTGCAGTGAGCTGAGATCACGCCACTGCACTCCAGCCTGGGCGACAGAAACAAGACTCCGTCCCCCTCAGCCCCCCCAAAAAAAGGATGCCTTAACTGTTTGGGAATGCAGCCCAATAGGCTCTGGTTTATATGCCTCTGACAGAAGTATTTTATTTTTACCACTGAAGACAAATTCAGCTAATATTTTTATGAGAGCAAGAAGAAAATGTGTAGTCTATGTCTGGCTTATGTGACAGGTAGGAATAGAGAGCACCATCTAAGTCTTAATGGGAAGGGTGTTTCTTTCCATGTGCTCCATGTTTCTGGAGCACACAAAGGATAGAGAATTTTATTAATCACAGCTGTTTTCCAGGATTATCCATGTGCTTTTTGTTTTCCCACCTCTTTTCTTTGCCCTATGCATTTCTTTCATTTGACTTCTCCTGGATTGTACCTTTTATAATAAACTGAAAAACATAACTACAGTGTTTGCTGAGTTCTGTGAGTAGCTCTGTCCAATTATTACACTTCAGAGAGGTTTTGAACGTCCTCAATTTTTAAACAGGAGCTCAGAAGCATAGATGGGCCCATGGGGTTTGTGACTGGCATCTGCCGTGAGAACAGTGTTGTGGGACCAAGCCCTGAATCAGGGTCTGTGCTGACTCTGGGTGTTGTCAGAATTCAAATGTTAGACAATGAGTTGGTGCTGGAGAATTGCTTGATTCTCAGAGAACTACAGATTCAGTACCAGAAAAAAAGATATCTTGGAGGCCTGGCCTGGAATAAAACTCTGGGTGTCTGGAAATGGGAGGCTCTCCTCTCCTGTACACAGGCCATTACACTGTCCATTGTCTTGTGATTCCAGGTGTCTTCTTAGGGTAAGAAAGGATGAAAACTTAGAGGGAACGATCTCTGATGATAGATCCTCTTTTCCCACAGGTGCCACCACGGGATTCCCACCCACTCACACACCCTCTAGACATTGACATGTCCACATCCCTCCCAGAATGAGGCACCACCCTCAGGAACTTCACCACAGCATTTCTGATCCCAGTGTTTCTTCCCAGAAATGCACAAAAGTGTGTACAAGTCTCCTGGAATGTTCCTACTCCCAGACACAATCTCTAGCAGCAACCTCTTTTTCTCCACCAACTTAAAAGAGTTCTGGGTCACCTGTTCATAATCTTACCTGCCTCTATGGACCTAGAAATAAATCAGTACAGCCCCACCTGGGCTACTATCTGTAGCACAAACCAGTCTTTTCACCTACATAGCACTCTCCCCAACTAATCAAGTTTTTTCCTTTTATTTTTGTTCTAGGGGTACACATGTAGGTTTATCATATAGATAGAATTGTGTCATGGAAGTTTGGTGTAGATTATTTTGTCACTGAGATACTAAGCGTAGTATTAAACAGGTATTGTTTCTGATTCTCTTTGTCCTTCCACCCTCCACTCTCAACTAGGCCTCAGTGCTTGTTGTTCCTCTCTTTGTGTCCATGTGTTCTTGTTATTTAGCTCTTATAAATGAGAACATGCATTTGGTTTCTTGTTTCTGCATTAGTTTTCTAAGGATAATGGGCTTCACCTCCATCCATGTTGCTGCAAAGGACATGATCTTGTTCTTTTTTTTTTTTTTTCAATAACCACACAGCATTCCATGATGTTTATATACCATATATATTTTATACACACACATGCACGCGCGCGCACACACACACACACATTTATTTTATTTTGTTTTATTTATTTATTTTTTGAGATGGAGTCTAGGTCTGTTACCCAGGCTGGAGTGCAGTTGTGCAATCTGGGCTCACTGCAACCACTGCCTCCCAGATTCAAGCGATTTCTCCTGCCTCAGCCTCCCAAGTAGCTAGGATCACAGGCATGTACCATCACACCCAGCTGATTTTTGTATTTTAGTAGAGACAGAGTTTCGCCATGTTGGCCAGGCTTGTCTCGAACTCCTGACCTCAAGTGATCCGCTCATCTCAGCCTCCCAAAGTGCTGAGATTACAGGCGTGAGCCACTGTGCCCTGCCACCATATGTATTTTTACTTTTTAAATTATTTTATTTTGTTTTATTTCCTTTTATTTTTTGAGATGGAGTCTCGCTCTGTCGCCCAGGCTGGAGTGCAGTGGCGTGATCCCTGCTTGCTGCAGCCTCCACCTCACAGGTTCAAGCAATTCTCCTGCCTCCGCCTCCCAAGCAGCTGGGATTACGGACGCCTGGCTCATTTTTGTACTTTTAGTAACTAAGAGACGGGGTTTCACCATGTTGGCCAGGTTGGTCTCGAACGCTTGACCTCAGGAGATCCACCTGCCTCAGCCTCCCAAAGTGCTGGGATTATAGGCATGAGCCACTGTGCCTGGCCTGTATTTTTAAATGTTATATTTTATTTATTGGGGAGACAGGATCTCACCCTGTCACTCAAGCTGGAGTGTAGTGGCATGATGTTGGCTCACTGCAGCCTCAACATCCTTGGCTCAAGCATTCCTCCTACCTCAGCTCCCCAAACAATCCTCCTACTTCAGCTCCCCTAATTAGCTTCTCCTCCTCAGCAGTCCCTGTAGCTGGGACTATAGGTGCGTGCCACTATGCCTGGCTAATTTTTCTATTTTTTGTAGAAATGGAGTTTTTTCATGTGGTGTTGGCTGGTCTCAAATTCCTGAGTTCAGGTAATCCACCTGCCTCGACCTCCCAAAGTGCTGGGATTACAGGCATGAGCCACCGTGCCCAGCCATACAATATTTTTCTTTATCCAGTCTACCATTGATAGGCATTTAGGTTGATTCCATATCTGTGTTATTGTGAATATTTCTGCAGTTAAACATGCATGTGCATATGTCTTTATGGTAGAATAATTTATATTTTGGGGATATATACCCAATTAGAAGGTTGCTGGGTCAAATGGTACTTCTATTTTTAGTCTTGTGAGGAATCACCACACTGCTTTTCACAATGGTGGAACTAATTTACACTCTCACCAGCCATGGATAAGCATTCTCTTTTCTCCACAACCTTGCCAGCATCTGTCATTTTTTTCTTCTTCTTCTTTTTTTTTTTTGAGACGAGTCTTGCTCTGTCGCCAGGCTGGAGTGCAGTGGCAGAATCTTGGCTCACCACAACCTCTGCCTCCCAGGTTCAAGCGATTGTCCTGCCTCAGCCTCCCTAGTAGCTGGGATTACAGGTGTGCACCACCATGCTTGTCTAATTTTTCTATTTTTAGTAGAAACAGGGTTTCTCCATGTTGGCCAGACTGGTCTCGAACTCCTGACCTGAAGTGATCCCACCTGCCTGAGCCTCCCAAAGTGCTGGGATTACAAGTGTGAGCCACTGCGCCTGGCCTTTTTTTTTTTTTTTTTTTTAACTTTTAAATAATAGCTATTCTGACTGGTGTGAGATGGTATCTCATTGTGATTTTTCTTTGCATTTCTCTACTTATTAGTGATGATAAAGAAATACTCATCAAATGCTCGTTAGCCACATGTATATCTTTAGACAAGCATCTGTTCATGTTTTTTGCCTACTTTTTAATAAGGTTGCTTGTTTTTTCTTGTAAATTTGTTTAAGTTCCTTTTGGATTCTGGATATTAGACGTCAGAAGCATAGTTTGCAAATATTTTCTTTTATTCTGTAGAGTGTCTGTTTACTCTGGTTTTTTTTTTTTTTTTTAATTTGTTTGTTTGTTTTGCTGTGAAAAAGCTCTTTAGTTTTATTAGGTCCCATTCATCAATTTTTGCTTTTGTTGCAATTGCTTTTGGTACCTTCATCATAAAACTTTGCCGGTTCCTATGTCTAGAATGGTATTTCCTAGGTCAACATACAGTATTTTTTATTTAAGTCTTTAATTCATCTTGAGTATATTTTTGTGTATGGTATAAGAAAGGGGTGCAGTTTCAGTTTTCTACATAGTGTTAGCTAGTTATTCTAGCACCATTTATTAAACAAAATTCTTCTTACATTCCTCCTGTCAGCTTTGTCGAATATCAGATCGTTGTAGATGTACAGCTTTATTTCTGGGCTCTCTATTCTGTTGCATTGGTCTATGAGTCTGCTTTTTACCAGTACCATGCTGCTTTGGTTTCTGTCACCCTGAAATATAGTTTGAAGTTGGGTAATGTGATGCAATGCCTCCAGCTTTGTTCTTTTTTTTTTTTTTTAATTGAGACAGAGTCTTGCTTTATTCCCCAGGCTGGAGTGCAGTGGCGCAGTCTTGGCTCACTGCAACCTCTGCCTCCCAGGTTCAAGCAATTCTCCTGCCTCAGCCCCCTGAGTAGCTGGGACTACAGACATGTGCCACTCTGCCCTGCTATTATTATTATTATTATTATTGTTGTTATATTTTTAGTAGAGATGGGGTTTCACCGTGTTAGCCAGGATGGCTTCAATCTCCTGACCTCGTGATCCGGCCGCCTTGGCCTCCCAAAGTGCTGGGATTATAGGTATGAGCCACCGTGCCCAGCTGCTTTGTTCTTTTTCCTTAGGATTGCATTGGCTATTTGGACTTTTTTTGTTGTTCCATATGAATTTAAAAATAGTTTTTAGTTGTGTTAAGAATGTTTTTGGTAGTTTCATAGAAATAGCATTACTTCTATTTATTTCTTTGAGCAGTATGGTTATTTTAATGATACTGATTTTTTTCTGTCCATGAGCCTAAAATAGTTTTTGATTTGTGTCAGTTCTGACTTCTTTAAGAAGTGTTTTGTAGTTCTTGTCATAGAGACTTTTCACCACCCTGGTTAGCTGTATTTCTAGATATTCTGTTCTTTTTGTGGCAGTTGTGAACAGAATTGTTTTTGGCTTGGATATTGTTGATGTGCAGAGATGCTACTGATTTTTGTACATATATTTTGTATCCTGAAACTTTGCTGAAGTTGTTTTTCAGTCTAAAGAGCTTTTGCACCAAGACTGTAGGGTTTTCTAGATATAGAATCATGTCATCTGCAAACAAGGTTAGTTTGATTTCCTCGCTTCCTGTTTGGATACCTTTTATTTATTTCTCTTGCCTGATGCTTCTGGCCAGGACTTCCAATTCTATGTTGAATAAAAATAGTGAGAAAAGTCATCCTTTTCTATTGCCAATTTTTAAAGAAGAAATGCTTCCAGCTTGCGTCTGTTCAGCATGTTGGCTATGGATTTGTCACAGATATCTTACTATTTTGAAGTATGTACCTTCAATGCCTAGTTTGTTGAGGGTTCTAAACATGAAGAGTGTTGAATTTTATTGAAAACTTTATCTACATCTATTGAGATAATCTTGTGGTTTTTATCTTCAGTTCTGTTTATGTGATGAATCACATTTATTGACTTGCGTATGTTGAACCAACCTTGCATCCCAGGGATAAAGCCTACTTGATCATAGCAGATTCGCTTATTCATGTGCTGCTGGATTCAATATTACAGTATTTCATTGACGATTTTTGCATCAGTGTTCATGAAGAATTTTTGCCTGAGTTTTTTTTTTTTTGTTTTATCTTTGCCAGGTTTTGGTATCAGAATGATGCTGTTATATAATGAGCGGGGGAAGAGTTTCTTCTCAATTTTTTGTAATAGTTTTAGAAAGTATAATGCCAGCTAATTTTAGAAAATATAATGACCGCTTTTCCTTGTACATCTAGTAGAATTCAGCTGTGAATCTGTGTGGTCCTGGGCTTTTTTTTTGAGTGGTAGGCTATTTACTGAATCAATTTTGGAGCTTGTTATTTTTCTGTTCTGGGCTCCAATTTCTTTTTGTTTTGTATTGGGAGAATGTATTTGCCCAGAAATTTATCCATTTCTTTTAGATTTTCTTGTTTGTGTGCATAGAGATGTTCATAGTAGACTTCAGTAGTTATTTGTATTTTTTGTGGAGTCAGTAGTAATGACCCTTTGTCATTTCTTTTTTTTTTTTTTGAGATGAAGTGTTGCTCTGTCGCTCAGGCTGGAGTGCAGTGGCTCAATCTCGGCTCACTGCAAGCTCCGCCTCCTGGGTTCACACCATTCTCCTGCCTCGGCCTCCCAAGTAGCTGGGACTACAGGTGCCCAGCACCATGCCCTGCAAATTTTTTAAAAATATTTTTAGTAGAGAAGGGGTTTCACCGTGTTAGCCAGGATGGTCTCTATCTCCTGACCTTGTGATCCGCCCACCTCAGCCTCCCAAAGTGCTGGGATTACAGGCGTTGTCATTTTTTATTGTGTTTATTTGAATCTTCTCTTCTAATTCACTAATCTTGCCTAGTGATTTATCTTATTGATTTATTTAAAAGATTTAACTCCTGGATTTCTTGATCTTTTGTATGACTTTTTATGTCTAAATCTCCTTCAGTTCTGATCTGATTTTGGTTATTTCTTGTCTCCTGCTAGCTTAGGGGCTTGTTTGCTCTTGCTTCTCTTATACTTTTATTTATGATGTTAGGTTGTTAAATTGAGATCTTTCTAACTTTTTGTTGTGAGCATTTAGTCCTGTGAATTCCCTTTTTAACCTCACATTAGCTGTGTTGGGGAGATTCTGGTGCGTTGTATCACTGTTCTCATTTGTTTTAAAGAACTTCTTGATTTGTGCCTTAATTTCATTATTTACCAAAAGTCATTCAGATGAAGGTTGTTTAATTTTCATGTAATTGCATGTTTTCAAGTGTTTATCTTTGTATTGAATTATATCTTTTTTTTTTTCTTTTTTTGAAATGGAGTCTTGCTCTGTCACCCAGGCTGGAGTGCATGGCACCATCTCAGCTCACTGCAACTTCCACCTCCCAGGTTCAAGCGATTCTCCTGCCTCAGCTTCCTGAGTAGCTGGGACTTCAGGCACGTGCCACCATGCCTGGCTAAGATCACACCACTGCACTCCAGCCTGGGTGACAGAGCGAGACTCTGTCTCAAGAAAATAAAAAGTTGAAAGCCAGGTGTGGTGGCTCACGCCTGTAATCCTAGCACTTTCGGAGGCCAAGACGGGTGGATCATGAGGTCAGGAGATTGAGACCAGCCTGGCCAACATAGTGAAACCCCATCTCTACTAAAAATACAAAAATTAGCTGGACATGGTGGCACACACCTGTAGTCCCAGCTACTCAAGGAGGCTGAGGCAGGAGAATCACGTGAACCCAGGAGGTGGAGGTTGCAGTGAGCCAAGATCGTGCCATTACACTCCAGCCTGAGGGACAGAGCGAGACTCCGTATCAAAAAAGAAAAAAAATTACAGAACCCATGAGTTATCGGTATCTTAAACTTTGAATAAAACTGATGTTTCTTTATGGTTAAATTCAGACTATAATTTACTTTTAGGTAGCAATATCACATCAGTGAGGCTGTGTCTTTCTGTGTGTACCAGTGCATCATAAAAATTTGTTCTAGTGCAGTTGATGTTAATGATTCACTTGGTTAAAGAACTCTCTGAGAGACTGTTTTACTATAGTTGATTATGTTTTCATTATTATTAACTGTCTTTATGCAGCTGATGCCATCACATTTAATCTGGTAGCTGCCCTTCTTCCTTAGGTTTTCTTTGCATATATCTGTCTTTGGAAAATGAAAGCTCTCATCTTTGTTTACAATGCAAAAAAACTGGGAAAAACACAGGTTCCTTCATTTACTGGATGTTTGACAAAATATTCTTTTTGGGCCAAAAACATTGGCATACTGGTGAGCTTGTTAGAAATTCAGCAACTCAGACTTTATTCCAGATTTTCTGAAAAAATAATCTGTATTAACAAAATCTTCAGTTCATTGAATACATTAAAATGTGAGAGATAAATTCTAACTCAACATGTCTTTTTGATCTGAAAAATATATACAACTCATTCTGTAAGATGTAAACATAGCATTCAAAAATGTATATGTTGTGTTCATGCCCTTAATTTTATACTCTATCATTTAGAAAAATGTCTTGTGTACACTGATGTTGTGGATCTTATGACACTGTTTTCTCAAAGTTAGAGAATATATTAGAGAATATTTCTGTTTGTAAATTAATTTATTGAATAATTTCAGTCAGTCGTATAAGTGAGAAGCAGTTCTCTTTTCTCTCTCATTTCACCTTGAATTAAAAAAGTCTACCCATGGGCACTTGGTAAATATGTTTCTCTCTCTCTCCCTGTGTGTGTGTGTGTGTGTGTGTGTGTGTGTGTTTCAGGGACCATTGACATTTACAGATGTGGCCATAGAATTCTCTCTAGAGGAGTGGCAGTGCCTGGACACAGCACAACAGAACTTATATAGAAATGTGATGTTAGAGAACTACAGAAACCTGGTCTTCCTGGGTGAGAATAACTTCAATACACCATTCCTAATATACCCTAAATGTTTCATTTCTCCTCTTTGTAGAATGTTTTTTGGTAATTTATGCTTTGCATAAATAAGTTTCAGATTCCTGTTTTTAAGAAAAGTTTGGGGATTTGTTCATGTAGAAAAGAATTTCTTCAAGATGTTTTATCTTCACCTGAACTTTCCATATTCCTGAGCTGATTTGTATTATGTACTCTTGATTAGTGATAATTTCAGGAATTTAGTGGCCTAAAATATCGTTGCCCACACCTTAAAATCTAATTGTCACAATTGATTTTTTATTAAGTAGTACTGGTCAATGAAATTGAGACCCTACAAATTTAAAATACTTTCTAAAGATTTAGAAATTTCTCTTATAAATTGGTATTTGGGGATTAATTTACTAGAATATTGTACTACATCCTCTTCACTGAGCACATTACTAAATTGGTAATTACAGAATATAAGCAAGATTCATCTTCTTTATTTTTAATTAAACAGGCATTGCTGTCTCTAAGCCAGATCTAATCACCTGTCTAGAGAAAGAAAAAGAACCCTGGAATATGAAGCGACATGAAATGGTGGATGAACCCCCAGGTAGGTGAGAGTGAATACAACAGACAACACAGATGAGAGGTCCCAAGGCCAAAAAGAAAGCCAGTCCTTACAATGTGATTTGGGAAGCTATGTTTCAAAGAAAATATTTTCTGAAAAACTGCGTTCTAAAAAACTTTCAGCCTGGCACAGTGGCTCACGCCTGTAATCCCAGCACTTTGGGAGGCCGAGGCGGGCGGATCACGAGGTCAGAAGATCGAGACCATCCTGGCTAACACAGTGAAATCCCGTCTCTACTAAAAATACAAAAAGATTAGCTGGGCATGGTGGTGGGCACCTGTAGTCCCAGCTACTCGGGAGGCTGAGGCAGGAGGGAGGCGGAGCTTGCAGTGAGCCAAGATCGCGCCACTGCACTCCAGCCTGGGCGACAGAGCGAGACTCCATCTAAAAAAAAAAAAAAGTTAACTGGGCGTGCTGTCACATGCCTGCAATCCCAGCTTTTCAGGAGGTTGAGGCAGGAGAATCACTCGAACCTGGGAAGTTGAAGTGAGCTGAGATGGCATCATTGCACTCCAGCCTGGGCAACAAGAGTGAAACTCCATCTCAAAAAAAAAAAACAACAAAAAACACCTGTCTTAGTGACTGCCCTACAGCACAAAGTCCTGAAGAATATTTACTTTGTCAAAAAATAAAATGGGAATTAGCAACTACCAAAGCCCCTTGTAATAAGCCAACTAAAGGTGGACCCTAGTGCAGACCCCGCAGCCTTGTGACCAGGCTACACCTGCTGTGTACTACAAACCCATAGGGCATCCCAGCACCCTGGGGACCCAACAAAAGAGCCTTACCTCGTGAGGCCAGTTTATAAAAATTGAAGAGGTGTTTCTTCTTCAAATTCACAGACACCAGTGCAAAACTGTATTGTACCCATTGTTAATGCCTCTATTTTAATAATAGCACTGGAAGTATGTGGCATAAATATTAGTCAGAAGAATAGAAAGTAGGCTGGGCATGGTGGCTCACGCCTATAATCCCAGCAGTTTGGGAGGCCAAGGCAGCTGGATCACCTGAGGTCAGGAGTTCCAGACCAGCCTGGCCAACTTGGCAAAACCCTGTTGCTAGTGAAAAATACAAAAATTAGCTAAGCGTGGTGGCAGGCGCCTGTAATCCTAGCTACTTGGGAGACTGAGGCAGGGAGAATTGCTTGAACCCAGGAGGCAGAGGTTGCAATGAGCCAAGCTTGTGCCAGTGCACTGCAGCCTCGGTGATGGAGTGAGACTCTGTCTCAAAACAAACAAACAAAAAAAAAGCGTTGAAATTGAAGACAAGTAAAAAGTTGCTGTTTGTAGATTATATAATCTTATATTTAAAAAACCATAAACAGTACATTAAAACCTGTCTAAACTAATAAATGCCCTCAGTATATTAGCAACATATAAAATTAACATACAAGTGTAAGTTATGGTTCCGTACACTTAAACTATCTGATAGAGGAAGAAAACAATCTTATTTACAATAGCATTAGAATAATAAATTTCTGAAAACAAATTTAACCAAGGAGGTAAAAAGTATTTACAATTCAAGATGTATCAATGAAAGAAATTAGAAAAGACATAAATTTTAAAATATTTTATGTCTATGGATTGAAACAATAAATATTTTTAAAGTGCCATATTATTCAAAGCGATATATAGATTCAATGAATTCCCAATGAAAATTTCAGTGGTTTTTTTTTTTCCCCACAGAAATGCAATTTTAAAATTTACATGAAACTACAATAAACTTTGAATAGCCAAAGCAATCTTGAGGAAAAAGAACAAAGCAAAAGAACGTTGCCTGGCGCGGTGGCTCAAGCCTGTAATCCTAGCACTTTGGGAGGCCGAGACGGGCGGATCACAAGGTCAGGAGATCGAGACCATCCTGGCTAACACGGTGAAACCCCGTCTCTACTAAAAATACAAAAAACTAGCCAGGCGAGGTGGCAGACGCCTGTAGTCCCGGCTACTCGGGAGGCTGAGGCAGGAGAATGATGTGAACCCGAGGTGGAGCTTGCAGTAAGCTGAGATCCGGCCACTGCACTCCAGCCTGGGCGACAGAGCGAGACTCCGTCTCAAAAAAAAAAAAAAAAAAGAACGTCATACTTTATAATGTCAAACTATATTTCAAGACTATAGTAATACAAACGTAATGGACTGTGCAGAAAAATTAACAAAAAAACACCACTGGAACAGAAACCACTACTCTCAAACATTTTAGACATAATACGAAAAGACAACCTAAAAAGTAGTTTCACAAAGAGTTTTTCAAAATTAGGCAGATACTTGTGTGTCCCCCAAAGCAGTGAAAAAGCAGTCAGATTATGCAGTATATTATATGCCATGAAGAGGGCTTTGGCTCTCACTGTAAGCTTGAACAAAGATCACTGAGGGGAAAGTAGAATCCTTAAAAAATTTAAAAGCATAAGACCAAAGATGCCTCTGTGTGAGAGAGATTTTTTTTTTGGAGACAAGGTCTCACTTTGTCACCCAGGCTGGAGTGTGGTGGTGCAATCTTGGTTCACTGCAACCTCGGCCTTCCGGGTTCAAGAGATTCTCCTCCCTCAGCCTCCCAAGTAGCTGGGACTACAGGCATGAGCCACCACACCTGGCTAATTTTTCTATTTTTAGTAGAGACAGGGTTTCACCATGTTGGCCAGGCTGGTCTTAAACTCCTGACAGGTGATCTGCCTGCATCGGCATGTCAAAGTGCTAGGATTACAGGCATGATCCACCTTGCCCAGTCCGATTTTCTTTTTTTTTTTTTCATTTTTAAGTATTTGAGAAGCATAACATTTTAAAGTAATAGCTGCATTCTTGTTTCCCACAGTCAGCATGGTTTCATTTTCATTGCATCATTAACAGATTTGGTGTTTTTAAAAAAATTTACAGTTGCCATTCTTTTTTTTTTTTTTTTTTTTTGAGATGGAGTCTCGCTCTGTCGCCCAAACTGAGGTGCAGTGGCCAGATCTCTGCTCACTGCAAACTCCGCCCTTCAGGTTCACGCCATTCTCCTGCCTCAGCCTCCCAAGTAGCTGGGACTACAGGCGCCCGCCACCTCGCCCAGCTAGTTTTTTTTTTGTAATTTTTAGTAGAGACGGTGTTTCACCAGGTTAGCCAGGATGGTCTCGATCTCCTGACCTTGTGATCCACCCGTCTCAGCCTCCCAAAGTGCTGGGATTACAGGCTTGAGCCACCGCGCCCGGCCGCCATTCTTAATGGATGTGAGGTGATTTTGTTTTTCATTGTGATTTTCATGCATATCTCTACAAATTAGTGATTTTGTGTTCTTTTTAAATGTTTTTTTTCCAGTTGTGTATCTTTTTTGCTGAAAACTTAGTTCAATTATTTTCCCATTTTAAAATCACATTATTTAACTTTATTGTTTAGTTTCAAGAGGTTTTTATATATTCTGAATATTAAATCATATCACATGTGATTTGCATACATTTTCATCCATTTCCTAAGAGACATTGTCACTCTATTGAATGTTTTCTCTGATGTGCAGAAAATTTTTAGTGCAGTTAAATTTTAATTTTCTTTGTTGCTCATGCATTTAATGTATCTAAGGAAAAGCGGCCAAGTCCAATGTCCTGTGTTTCTTCTATATTTTTTTCTAAGGGATTCGTTAGTTTTTTTTTTTTTAATGTCCAAGTATTTAAAATGTTTTTTGTATATGATTCAAGGAAAGAATCCAACTTTATTTTACCAGTGTTTCTTTTGTTATTTTTCGATATGGAGTCTTGCTCTGTTGCCCAGGCTGGAGTGTACTGGTGCAATCTCAGCTCACTGCAACCTCCATCTCCCGGGTTCAAGCAATTCTCCTGCTTCAACCTCTTGAGTAGCTGGGACTACAGGCATGTGCCACCACACCTGGCTAATTTTTTTGTATTTTTAGTAGAGATGGGGTTTCGCCATGTTGGCTAGGCTGTATTGATAATCCAGTTTCCAATATATATATTTTTTATTATTATACTTTAAGTTCTAGGGTACATGTGCATAACGTGCAGGTTTGTTACATATGTATATTTGTGCCATGTTGGTGTGCTGCACCCATCAACTCGTCAGCACCCATCAATTCATCATTTATATCAGGTATAACTCCCCAATGCAATCCCTCCCCCCTCCTCCCTCCCCATGATAGGCCCCAGTGTGTGATGTTCCCCTTCCCGAGGCCAAGTGATCTCATTGTTCAGTTCCCACCTATGAGTGAGAACATGCGGTGTTTGGTTTTCTGTTGTTGTGATAGTTTGCTAAGAATGATGGTTTCCAGCTGCATCCATGTCCCTACAAAGGACGCAAACTCATCCTGTTTTATGGCTGCATAGTATTCCATGGTGTATATGTGCCACATTTTCTTAATCCAGTCTGTCACAGATGGACATTTGGGTTGATTCCAAGTCTTGGCTATTGTGAATAGTGCTGCAATAAACATACGTGTGCTTGTGTCTTTGTAGTAGAATAATTTATAATCCTCTGGGTATATACCCAGTAGTGGGATGGCTGGGTCATATGGTACATCTAGTTCTAGATCCTTGAGGAATTGCCATACTGTTTTCCATAATGGTTGAACTAGTTTACAATCCCACCAACAGTGTAAAAGTGTTCCTATTTCTCCACATCCTCTCCAACACCTGTTGTTTCCTGATTTTTTAATGATTGCCATTCTAACTGGTGTGAGATGGTATCTCATTGTGGTTTTGATTTGCATTTCTCTGATGGCGAGTGATGATGAGCATTTTTTCATGTGTCTGTTGGCTGTATGAATGTTTTCTTTTGAGAAATGTCTGTTCATATCCTTTCCCCACTTTTTGATGGGGTTGTTTTTTTCTTGTATATTTGTTTGAGTTCTTTGTAGATTCTGGATATTAGCCCTTTGTCAGATGAGTAGATTGCAAAAATTTTCTCCCATTCTGTAGGTTGCCTGTTCACTCTGATGGTAGTATCTTTTGCTGTGCAGAAGCTCTTTAGTTTAATGAGATCCCATTTGTCAATTTTGGCTTTTGCTGCCGTTGCTTTTGGTGTTTTAGACATGAAGTCCTTGCCCATGCCTATGTCCTGAATGGTACTAGCTAGATTTTCTTCTAGGGTTTTTATGGTATTAGGTCTAACATTTAAGTCTCTAATCCATCTTGAATTAATCTTCGTATAAGGAGTAAGGAAAGGATCCAGTTTCAGCTTTCTACTTATGGCTAGCCAATTTTCCCAGCACCATTTATTAAATAGGGAATCCAGGAGAACTTCCCCAACCTAGTAGACTAATAAAGAAGAAATGGATCCAATATTATTTTTTAAAGAGATTTTCTTTTCTCTATTATGTGCTCATGGCAGTTTTGTGGAAGATCATATACAGAAGGGTTTATTTCTGTGCTATGTGTTCTGTTGTTTCATCTTTCATCTGTCTTGTCAGTACCACAACGTTTTTGTTATTGTAGCTTTTAATATGTTTTGAAATCAAAAAGTATAATGCCTCTTTGTTCTTTTTCATGGGTGTTTGGCTATAGTTTATGACCAAATTTTATAATTTTAAACAATATTTCTGTAAAAAACTGTGCTTTGGGATTGTTTAGGGATTATATTAAATGTGTTTATCACTGTATGTTGTATTGACATATTTGAAAAATTAAATTTTTGACCCTTAAGCAAGAAAATGTTGAAAAGCATGTTTTATTTTCATATATTTTTGGATTTTCCAGTTTTACTTTTGCTTTTAGTTCCTAGTTTTATTTAGTTTTGGCCAGAAAATATAGTGTGTAATTTTGGTCTTTTAAACTTTATTTGTTGTTTTGAGACAGGAGCTTACTCTGTCACCCAGGTTGGAGTACAGTGGCATGATTTTGGCTCAATGCAGCCTCAACCTCCTGGGTTCAAGTGATCCTTCCATCTCAGCCTCCTGAGTAGCTGAGACTACAGACATGCACTACCATGTCTGGCTAGTGCAGTTTTAAATTATTTGTAGAGACAGGATTTCACTGTGTTGCCCAGGCCTGGTCTCAAACTTCTGGCTGCAAGTGATCCTTCCACCTTGGTCTCTAATGTGTTGGGATTAAAGGCATGACCCACTGTACCCAGCCAGTATTCCTAAATTTAGTAAGACTTGATTTGTGTTCTAACAGAATACACCAGGTGCAAATAAGGCTATTTTACTTTTGACTGGAGAGAATCTCTTGCTTTCAGCTGGAAAGTTTTTGTTTGTTTGTTTGTTTGTTTGTTTGTTTTGAGATGGAGTCTCGCTCTGTCTCCCAGGCTGGAGTGCAGTTGTGCGATCTCAGCTCACTGCAAGGTCCGCCTCCTGGATTCACGCCATTCTCCTGTCTCAGTCTCCTGACTAGCTGGGACTACAGGCATCCACCACCATGCGTGGCTAATTTATTCTGTTTTTTTTTTTTTTTTTTAAGTAGAGACGGGGTTTCACTGTGTTAGCCAGGATGGTCTCGATCTCCTGACCTCGTGATTTGCCCACCTCGGCCTCCCAAAGTGCTGGGATTAAAGGCGTGAGCCACCGTGCCTGGCCTCAGCTGGAAAGTTTTGTACAAGTCTGTTAAGCCTAGTTGTTCTATAATAATGGTTTGAATGTTTGTGTTCTCCAAACATGTGGCTGGCTCATTTCATTTTACATAATGTCATTGAGCTTTATCTTTATGATTGTTAGAATATTTCCTGCTTTCTCAAATGTGGGTGATATTTTATTATTTTTATATTTCAAATTATATCCACTGAATAAGTTGCTGACAGAAATTTGCATTGGTTCAACCCATTGGCTTTAGTAACAATGTTACAATAATAATGGGTATGAAAATGACCCTTCATATGATCATATATGTGAACGTTTATATATGTGCTGCATTCTATTTGATTAGTCTACTTTTTCACCTTGATACTCATGCCAATTTGTTTTAATTCTGTAGCTTTGTAATGTGTTTTGAAATCAAGAACTGTAATTCCTCCAACATTGTTCCTTTTTAAAAGATTGTTGGGTACTTTGTTGTCTGTCTCTTGTTATTTCTTATACTTTGGGGGTTGCTGTTTCTATTTCTTCAAGAGTGCAACGAGAAATTTGGAAAACATTGCATTAAATCTGTAAATTTACATTGAGTAGTATGAATATCTTCGCAATATTAGTTATTTAAACCTTTGAACTAAGCATGCTCAAGAGCTCAAGAGTGTGTTGCTTAATTTCTTTTTTTTTTTTTCCCCTGAGATAGACTCTCACTCTGTCACCCAGGCTGGAGTGCAGTGGCGTGAATCTCGGCTCACTGTAACCTAATTCCTATATATTTGTGAATTTTTTAGTTTTTCCTCTTATTGTTGTATACTCTCATTCCATTTTGGTCATAGAAAGTAATCCATAAGATTTCAGTTTTAAAAAATTTGTTAAGACTTCTTTTTTGGCCTAACAGATGATCTAGCAAGAAAAATATTATGTGAGCAATTGAGAAGGATGTGTATCCTGATGTTGTTTAGGAGTGGTCTCTATACTTCTGTTAGGAATAATAGTTTTATATTACCTTCAAGTCCTCTGTTCCCTTACTAATGTTCTATCTTGTCTTATTATTACAGGAGGTGGAGTATTGAAATATCCTGTGCTAATTATATTGCTTTCTATGTGTTTCTTCAATTCTGTCAGTATTTGCTATACATATTGGGAACCCTCAAGTGAGATACACACATGCACACAGACACACACATATACAAATTTGTCATAGGTTCCCAGTGAATGAATCTAGTATTGTTTAGTGTTGTTCTTTGTCTCTTTAGAGTTTTGACTTCAAGTACATTTTATAAAATATGACAGTTTTTGAAATAAACTTTTAAGTATATTTTACATATAAAATATCACAGTAGCTTGTGTGATACTATTTTGACTTCTCTCATTTGGCTAATACTTACATGAAATATCTTTTTCCATTTTGCCACTTTTAGTCTTTTTTTATCATTAGATCTTCTGTGACTCTTGTAGAAAGGCAAGATGGATCTTAAGTTTGAAAATTTTTCTTATAAATCTATTGAAAATATATCTCTTATAGGCCGGGCGCGGTGGCTCAAGCCTGTAATCCCAGCACTTTGGGAGGCCGAGACGAGCGGATCACAAGGTCAGGAGATCGAGACCATCCTGGCTAATACGGTGAAACCCCGTCTCTACTAAAGAATACAAAAAACTAGCCGGGCGACGAGGCGGGCGCCTGTAGTCCCAGCTACTTGGGAGGCGGAGGCAGGAGAATGGCGTAAACCTGGGAGGCGGAGCTTGCAGTGAGCTGAGATCCGGCCACCGCACTCCAGCCTGGGCGACAGAGCCAGACTCCGTCTCGGAAAAAAAAAAAAAAAAAAAAAAAAAAAAGAAAATATATCTCTTGATTGGAAAGTTAAATTTATATATATTTAAATAAGTTTCTGAAAGAAAAACACTTATTTTATTGTTTTATTTGATTTTTATATCTTTGTCTATCATTTTCTCTGTTTTGCTTTGTATCTTTTTTTTTTTTTTTTTTTAATTTATTTTTTTGAGATGGAGTCTCGCTCTGTCGCCCAGGCTGGAGTGCAGTGGCTGGATCTCAGCTCACTGCAAGCTCCGCCTCCCGGGTTTACGCCATTCTCCTGCCTCAGCCTCCCGAGTAGCTGGGACTACAGGCGCCCATCACCTTGCCCGGCTAGTTTTTTGTATTTTTAGTAGAGACGGGGTTTCACTGTGTTAACCAGGATGGTCCCGATCTCCTGACCTCGTGATCTGCCCATCTTGGCTTCCCAAAGTGCTGGGATTACAGGCTTGAGCCACCGCGCCCGGCCTCTTTTTAATTTTTGTATTGATATGCTTTCACTTCTTTCTCTTTGTGTGTATGTGTCTGTCTCTACAGATGTGTTCTTTGTGGTACCTTTGGTATTACCTAAAGCTTCTCAACAATAAAACTATATTTTAATTTGGTAAAACATTAACTTCGGTCGCATACAAAAATTCTTCCTCATTACATCTGCCCTCAACTTTGTTATTCATGTTACTGATTATCTTTTTATGTTGTATATTCATTAACAGATTTCTGTAATAATTTCTATGTTTTTATCTCTCAACTTTTAGATAATAATTTAAAATGTTTTGTGCACCATTATGATAATTCTAAGAAATAAAAATATTCTAAGGAATAATTCTAAGGTAAAAAATAGAGTAAAGAATTTTAAGGAATTTTATTTTTGTGTATGTGCATATCATTCCCACAAAGTTACATATTTTTATATGATTATGTGTTGTTTTCTTGCATCATGTTATTTTCAACAGCAGGAACTCCTTTCAGTATCTTTGATATATAGGCTCTATATAGAGTATATACTGTGCCAGTATCCTTCCTCAGGATTTGATTATTTTGGAATGTGTTTTACTTTTTATTTGATAGGACAGTTTTGCTGACTGTATTATATTCACTTGACAACTGTTTTTTTCCCCCAGGACTTTGAGAATATCACACAGTTTACTTCTGATCTGCGATATTCTTGCGGAGAAATTCACTAATTTTTTATATGAGACTATGCTTACAAATGACACATCACTTTTGTCTTGCAGCTTCTAGGGTTCTCTTGTCTGTGACTTTTACAATTATGTTTATATATGTTTTGTTATAAATATCTTCTGTGTGTATCCTAGTTGAGCGTCATTTTTATTTTTTTATAATATTTCAGTTATTTTTTATTTTTTATCTCCACAATTTTTGTTTTTGTGATAATTTTAATCTTTTTGTTATCCTCATTTTTCTGATGTTCAGTAGATTATATTCATATTTTACTCATTTAGTGTTATTCAATTTATCTTAAATTTTAAATATTAATCTCTACATCTCATTTTTTGATGGTTTTGCTTTCTAAAAATTTTATAAATTTTTGGATGGGGCCATGGTGCCTTAATATTTTGTATGCATTGTAAGCTTTGATTGAGATTTGGACATTTAAAAAAAGCTATCTCTTGCAGTCTTGATAATGCAGCTTTGTCCTGGCATAATCTGAAATCAGTTGTCTTGGTTAGAGATTCTTGCAGTCTCTCAAATATGTTGTTAGGATGTATCTTGTCTGAAACTTTGTTTTTATTTTTTAAAGAAGTGTATTCATGTTTCATCCTAATAGTCAGTAAACCCTGTCTGTGGTACTGCAGTTGCTCCACTCTGTAACATTTTTTACCTTTGGTCTCAGCAGACTCAAACTGTCATTGCCGAGTATACCACCATTTCTTTTCTTTCTTTCTTTTTGAGACAGAGTCTTGCTCTGTTGCCCAGGCTGGAGTGCAGTGGTGCAGTCTCAACTCACTGCAACCTCTGCTTTCTGGGTTCAGGTGATTCTCCTGCCTCAGCCTCCCGAGTAGCTGGGATTATAGGTGCCTGCCACCATGCCCAGCTAATTTGTTGTATTTTTAGTAGAGACAGGGTTTCACCATGTTGGCCAGGCTGGTTTCGAACTCCTGACCTTATGATCTGCCTGCCTTGGCCTTCGAAAGTGCTGGGATTACAGGCGTGAGCCACTACACCTGACCAAAGTATACCACCATGTCTTTCGGCATTTTATGTCGTGGGAAACTAAATTCAGCATCTGATAATATCCTAGAAGCCAGAAATAAAGATGTATGTTCCAATATATTTCTTGTCATTTAAAAGCAAAACCAGGAGTTGGCAATTTACTTCCAAAGGCACCGTGTTTTATTGGGGAACAGGAAAAGCGATGTTGGGTATATGTAACAGAAATTTGTTTCATTCTATGTGACTCTTTGCATTGTGCTCACCTGGGGCATTGCACACATATACCTTATTGATAAGTTATCCACAAATATATTTTGGTTAGTGTGTCTTTGTTACAATTATATGTTTATGAAGAAATTAGAGTCTGGTATTTTGCTATGCCATGTTGCTTATGTAGTTTGTATAACTTAGAGGTTATGTTTGTGAAGTATATATATCTAAGTCTAGTAAGTGAAGTAATTTGTTGTTTTAATTTTTTTTTTAGTTATGTGTTCTCATTTTGCTGAAGACTTTTGGACAGAGCAAGACATAAAAGATTCTTTCAAAAAAATGACACTGAGGAGATATGATAAATGTGGACCTGAGAACTTACAATTAAGAAAAGGCTATAAAACTGTAGGTGATTATAAATTATACAAAGGAGGTTATAATGGACTTAACCAATGTTTGACACCTACCCAGAGCAAAATGTATCACTGTGATATATATGTTAAAGTATTTTATGCATTTTCAAATTCAGATAGATATAAGACAAGACTTACTGGAAAGAAACCTTTCCAATGTAAAAAATGTGACAAATCATTTTGCATGCTTTCACAACGAACTCAACATAAGATAATTCACATTAGAGAGAATACCTACAGATGTAAAGAATTTGGCAATGCCTTTAATCAGTCCTCAACCCTTACTAACCATAAGAGAATTTATGTTGGTGAGAAACACTACAAATGTGAAGAATGTGGCAAAGCATTTAACCACTACTCAACCCTTACCAACCATAAGAGAGTTCATACTGGAGAGAAACCATACAAATGTAAAGAATGTGGCAAAGCCTTTAGCAGGTACTCAACCCTTACTACCCATAAGAGAATTCATTCCGGAGAGAAGCCCTACAAATGTGATGAATGTGGCAAAACGTTTAGCATATCCTCAACCTTTACTAAACATAAGATAATTCATACTGAAGAGAAACCCTACAAATGTAAAGAATGTGGCAAAGCCTTTAACCGGTCCTCAACCCTTACTAGCCATAAGAGAATACATACTGGTGAGAAACCCTACAAATGTGAAGAATGTGGCAAAGCCTTTAACTGGTCTTCAACTCTTACTAAACATCAAGTAATTCATACTGGAGAGAAGCCCTACAAATGTGAAGAATGTGGCAAAGCTTTTAACCAGTCCTCAAGACTTACTCGACATAAAAAAATTCATACTGGAGAGAAACCCTACAAATTTGAAGAATGTGGCAGAGTTTTTACCTGTTCCTCAACACTTACTCAAGATAAGAAAATTCATACTGGAGAGAAACCCTACAACTGTGAAGAATGTGGCAAAGTTTTTACCTATTCCTCTACACTTGCTAGACATAAGAGAATTCATACTGAAGAGAAACCCTATAAGTGTAATGAATGTGGCAAAGCTTTTAACCGGTCCTCACACCTTACTAGCCATAGGAGAATTCATACTGGAGAGAAACCCTACAAATGTGAAGAATGTGGCAAAGCCTTTAAGCAGTCCTCAAACCTTAACAGTCATAAAAAAATTCATACTGGAGAGAAACCCTACAAATGTGAAGAATGTGGCAAAGCTTTTATCCTGTCCTCAAGACTTAATCAACATAAGAAAATTCATACTGGAGAGAAACCTTACAAATGTGAAGAATGTGGCAAAGCTTTTAACCGGTCCTCAAGACTTACTCAACATAAGAAAATTCATACTGGAGAGAAACCCTACAAATGTCAACAATGTGACAAAGCTTTTACCCACTCCTCAAACCTTAGTAGTCATAAGAAAATTCATACTGGAGAGAAACCCTACAAATGTGAAGCATGTGGCAAGTCTTTTAATCGATCCTCAAGACTTACTCAACATAAGAAAATTCATACTAGAGAGAAACCTTACAAATGTGAAGAATGTGCCAAAGCTTTTACCCGGTCTTCAAGACTTAGCCAACATAAGAAAATTCATAGGCCAGGCGCGGTGGCTCACGCCTGTAATCCCAGCACTTTGGGAGGCCGAGGCGGGCGGATCACGAGATCAGGAGATCGGGGCCATCCTGGCTAACATGGTGAAACCCCGTCTCTGCTAAAGATACAAAAAAAAAAATTAGCCAAGCTTTGTGGCATGCGCCTGTTGTCCCGGCTACTCGCAAGGCTGAAGCAGGAGAATGGCCTGAACCCAGGAGGCGGAGCTTGCAGTGAGCCAAGATCATGCCACTGCACTCCAGCCTGGGTGACAGAGCCAGACTGTCTAAAAAAAAAAAAAAAGAAAATTTGTAGGCCAGGCATGGTGGCTCATACCTGTAATACAAGCACTTTGGGAGGCCGAGGCGGGTGGATCACGAGGTCAGGAGTTCAAGACCAGCCTGGTCAACATGGTGAAACCACATCTCTACTAAAAATATAAAAATTAGCTGGATGTGGTGGCGCACACCTGTAGTCTCAGCTACTCAGGAGGCTGTGGCAGGAGAATTGCTTGAACTGGGGAGCCAGAGGTTGCAGTGAGCTGAGATCACGCCACTGCACTCCAGCCTGGGTGACAAAGCAAGACTCTGTCTAAAAAAATTAAAAATAAATAAATAAAGGAAAATTCATAGTAGAAGAGAAACCTTACAAATGTGAAGAATGTGGCAAAACTCTTAACCAATGCTCACACCTTATTGCATAGAAAAGCATTTATACCTGAAAAAAGGTGACAAATTTTAAAAATGTGGAAAAGTCCATTAATATCTGCTCACATCTTAACAGAGAGTTGATACTTAGAGCATTGTAAGTGCAATTACTGTGAAACAATCTTGTAGAAAATATAAGCCTTTTAAAGTGAAGGAGACTATGTATTATGAGGAAAAACACTACAAATGTAAAGCGGGTTATAGTGCATTTACTTGTATCACAGATCTTATTGTACACATTTTATACTAGAGGAAAACCCTGAAGCAGTTGCACCAACTTTCTCAATGTCAAAAATTTATATTGAAAAAAAATCCAGCAAATGTAATAAATTTGAAAAACTTTTTTCCCCAAAAACTATACCTTAGAAAACACTGAAGAGTTTATATTAAGATATATTGGCCGGGCGCGGTGGCTCAAGCCTGTAATCCCAGCACTTTGGGAGGCCGAGACGGGCGGATCACGAGGTCAGGAGATCGAGACCATCCTGGCTAACATGGTGAAACCCCGTCTCTACTAACATACACAAAAAACTAGCTGGGCGAGGTGGCGGGCGCCTGTAGTCCCAGCTACTCGGGAGGCTGAGGCAGGAGAATGGCGTGAACCCGGGAGGCGGAGCTTGCAGTGAGCTGAGATCCGGCCACTGCACTCCAGCCTGGGCAACAGAGCAAGACTCCGTCTCAAAAAAAAAAAAAAGATATATTTTTGCATATGCCATATGTATAAAAAATATTTAATTCAAAATTGAGTCTATATAAATATCAGAATTTACAGTAGAAATAACTAAGACACAAACATTTCAGATATTAAAGTGCTGAGTATAGAAAATAATCCAAAACTAAAGTTGTTAAATTACTTGTATATAACTGTTAAGAGAGTAGAAGATATTTTGCTGTTATATTCAAATTGTACTTTTTATTTTATTTTATTTTATTTTATTTTTGAGACAGAGTCTCACTTTGTTGCCCAGGTTGGAACTCAGTGGCACGATTTTAGCTTGCTGCCAACTTCAACTTTTGGGTTCAAGCAGTTCTCCTGCCACAGCCTCCTGAGTAGCTGGGAATACAGGCGTACACCAGCATGTCTGGCTAATTCTTTTATTTTTTATTTTTGTATTTTTAGTAGAGATGGGTTTTCACCATTTTGTCCAGAGTGGTCTCAAACTCCTCACCTCAAGTGATCTGCCCACCTCAGCCTCCCAAAGCATGAGCCACTGCACCCAGCCCAAAGTATACTTTAAAAAGTATATATATATAAAATTTTTGAAAAGCAAATTATGAGGTAATTCAAGTATCAGATTCATGCTGTTTCATTGTTCCTATTCACATGTGAAAGCATGTGATCAATTATTGCTGCATCACATATAAAAGACTCATTAGATGGAAATTATAGCCTCTTCTATAAAAAAGTAAGGATGTTAAAATATAAGATGCTTGATGAAAATCTAAGTGAAGAGGCTCTTTGTGGTTAACTTACTGAGTGATGTATGAGGTCAATGTTCAGAGTAATATGCTTTTGTATTATAATGATAGAAAATATTTTTTAGTTAAAAGTGAATACTAAAATTGTAAATTATTTTAGTGATTGAGCTTTTATGTCATGAAATACAGTATATTTTAAATTTTTAAATTATGTGTAAATTTGATTTTAATTATTTTTTTTTTTTTTTTTTTTTTTTTTTTTGAGACGGAGTCTCGCTCTGTCGCCCAGGCTGGAGTGCTGTGGCCGGATCTCGGCTCACTGCAAGCTCCGCCTCCCGGGTTCACGCCATTCTCCTGCCTCAGCCTCCCGAGCAGCTGGACTACAGGCGCCCACCACCTCGCCGGCTAGTTTTTTGTATTTTTAGTAGAGATGGGGTTTCACCGTGGTAGCCAGGATGGTCTCGATCTCCTGACCTCGTGATCCACCCGACTCGGCCTCCCAAAGTGCTGGGATTACAGGCTTGAGCCACCGCGCCCGGCCGATTTTAATTATTTTTTACCATGTTAAGACTATTGTGCATTTAATGAAGCATTATTATGCCACCAACTTTAACCTATCCCACGTTACTCAAGGGTATAGGTAAATGATGGTAGCAATATACTATCTGGTAACATAGTGGAATAGCGTCTCTAGTAATCTCTTTTGCCAGTAGCTTTAACCGGCAGATAAGTTAATATTGTTCGCATAGGTTAAATATTTATCTTTTTTTGTTATTTAAATTTTTTTCTTTTTTTGTGAGTACATAATATGTGTATATATTTCTGCAAATCTGGCATATTTTGATACAGGCATACAATATGTAATAATTACATTAGGGTAAATTATGTAGCCATCAGTTGTAACATTTATCTTTTATATTACAGACAACTCAGTTATTTTAAAGTGTACAATTATTTTAAAGTGTACAATTAAATTGCTAATGACTGCATGGTTATTTTTGTGGTCATAAAACATTATATAAAGTATAAATAAACTCATTTCTGAGTCTTAAATATTTTCATTTATTTGTAATATATTTTTCTTTGAACATGTGGCCTCTCTGCCTGCAAACACACACAGACTTTTAGTTTTGATTTACATAGAGTTAAGTATACACATATATTGCTCTAATGGTAAATCTTAGATGTAAGAAAATTATACAGTTATTAAGTGTCTTTGTGTGAGTACACCTATTTTTTGAAGAAAAGAGCAATATTGGAACAAAAGGAATCATTTTAATAAGGTTGCTAATTTACTAGAAAACACAAAACCTCAAAAATGCTGAAAACAATTCTATACTCTATTTTAATTGAATTTATTACTGTAAAATTTTATGGCTTATGGTTCAGAATCTCCATATGCAAATTCTCTGTATTTGTTTGCCTGGTACTCATGGTCTACCCTTAATTTTTTTGTGTGTTTTCTATATATTTTTTGTTGTATAGTTTATGAAGTATTCATTATGTGAGCTGGTCAGAGATTATAATAAATTTTATAAAATTGAGTAATGCACACAAGGTAATTTTTAGATATAATTCAAAAATTAGTGTATTTATATTTAGTTAGGACATTCCATTTTGTTTTATTAACTGGAGAACCCCATATAAGCATTTTTTTTAGGTTATTGCTTCTTTCACTTTTATAAGTGACAAGTAAATTTATTGAGTCAATTTGTTCAGGTAAGTACTAGGGAGACTTCATAAGTCATGAGAATGTTTTTATATATAAATGTAGCAAACAAATATGAAAGTACCTCCTGTGTCACAGATGCTCCATAATAAGCCAGAAATATTCCTGCTGGAGTTAGTTTGTATTTCCAAGTCAGAGATAAAAAATATCCATGGTGAAGAAATCTTAATATGGCGAAGCATTTTTTTCTAGGCTGCAAAACTGACTCTTGCTGAATTTAAAGAGAAATTTTGCTTCTCTTGTTTCTTAACTATCCTGTTTTGTTTGTGTTATGTGTATTCCAAGGTTGTACACATTACAGTTAACTACAGTCCTTCTCTTACTGTGTTATGGCAACAGTTTTCTCACTATTCATTTCACATGGTACTTTGTAGGTTCTAATGAGAAAGTTTTGTTTTGTTTTGTCTTGTTTTGTTTGAGGTGGAGTTTCGTTCTTGTTGCCCAGGCTGGAGTGCAGTGGCACGATCTCTGCTCACTACAACCTCCCCCTCCTGGGTTCAAGTGATTATCCTGCCTCAGCCTCCTGAGTTGCTGGGATTACAGGTATGCACCACCACACCTGGCTAATTTTGTATGTTTTGTAGAGATGGGGTTTCTCCACGTTGGTTTGGCTAGTCTCAAATTCCCGGCCTCAGGTGATTTGCCCAAGTCGGCCTCCCAAAGTGTTGGGATTGCAGGAGTGAGCCACCGCACCTGGCCGAAAGTTTATTTTTTACTGCACTGAAAAAGTGGTTTTAACTGGAGAATTTGCTTATCAATATAACTTTTGGATTGCTAAAATACGAGGCACACATTTTTCGTGGGTGAGAGAATTACATCACTTAGCATTGCTTTTCTTTATCTGTAAAAGAAAAATATTTATATATTTATTTATTTTGAGATGGAGTCTTGCTCTTGTCACCCAGGCTGGAGTGCAGTGATGCAATCTTGACTCACTGCAACCTCTGCCTCATGTTGCCACAACCTCCTGAGTAGCTGGAATTACAAGCACCTGCCACCACGCCTGGTTAATTTCTGTATTTTAGTAGAGATGGGGTTTCACCCTGTTGGCCAGGCTGGTCTCGAACTCCTGACCTCGGATGATCTGCCCTCCTCGGCCTCCCAAAGTGCTGGGATTGCAGGATTGAGTCACCGTCCCTGGCCGGAAAAATTCTGTTAGATGCTTACACAAAGTGTGGTAAATATCAATTTTGTTAGAAACTATCGTTTTTTTATTCCGTTTTGTTTGTTTGTCTTTGTTTTTGTTTTTTTGAGATGAAGTCTCACTCTGTTGCCCAGGCTGGGGTGCATTGGCACAATCTTGGCTTACTGCAAACTTCACCTCCTGAGTTCAAGTGCTTCTCCTGCCTCAGCCTCCCAAGAAGCTGGGATTACGGGCATGGCCATCACATCCAGCTAACTTTTGTATTTTCTTTTTTTAGTAGAAATGGGGTTTCACCATGTTGGCCAGGCCGGTCTTGAACTCCTGACCTCAAGTGATCCACCCACCTCGTCTTCCGAAAGTGCTGGGATTGCAGGATTGAGTCACCGTGCCTGGCCAGAAAAATCTATTAGATTTTTACACAAAGTGTGGTAAATATCAGTTTTGTTAGAAACTATAATTTTTTATTCCTTTTTTTTTTTTTTTTTTTTTTGAGATGAAGTCCTGCTCTGTTGCCCAGGCTGGAGTACACTGGCAATATCTTGGCTCCTTGCAACCTTCACCTCCTAGGTTGAAGTGCTTCTCCTGCCTCAGCTTCCCAAGTAGCTGGGATTATGGGCATGTGTCATCACAGCCAGCTAATTTTTGTATTTTTAGTAGAGATGGAGTTTCACCATGTTAGCCACACTGGTCTTGAACTCCTGACCTCAAGTGATCCGCCCACCTTGTCTTCTGAAAGTGCTAAGATTACATGCATGAGCCACCATACCTGGCCAGGAGTCATTTTTTAAATTAGATTTTTTTTTTTTTTTTTTGAGACAGAGTCTGGCTCTGTTGCCCAGGCTGGAGTTCAGTGATGTGATCTCGGCTCACTGCATTCTTCACCTCCCCAGTTCAATAATTCTCCTGCCTCACAGCCTCCCGAGTAGCTGGGATTACAGGCGCTCACCACCACACCCAGCTAATTTTTGTATTTTTTGTAGAGACGGGGTTTCACCATGTTGGTCAGGCTGGTCTCGAGCTCCTAACCTAACGTGCACTCTTTGTGGATACCAGGATGCAAACTCTCTGTGGAGTCAGCAAGCAAAACAAGAGCAGAACACAACAGCCACCCAGAGACAGAACATGCATACAGGGTGTGAGGAGGGGAGCTCAGGTCAAACTTCACATTGTCCAGAGAGACAGCGAATTAGAGGAGGAGGAAGGTGATCGGCAGGAGCAACATCTGCAGGGGAAAAAAATGTAACCCGGAGATAATTTAAAGTTTTATAAACAAATGAAAAACTATTTTAGGGCAAGTGTAAGTTAAGAGGAGGTATTTCAGCAAACTTAGCATTAGACATAAAATCAAACTAATATAGATTGCAATAATTATTAAAGAAATTTGTATTTACTAGTTGATAAAATCAATTTATGCTGCTTGGATCTGTAGTGAACAATAACCACTTTGCAGCATTTACTGACTATAGTTCTAGGTAAAAATTACACTATTAGTATTCCAAATTACTAGAGGGGTGGGGAAGGGAAGTTGACAGAAAAGTGGTTCTCAAGTGTATGTCAGTATTGAAAAGTAATTTGTAGAGCTTATATGATTTAGATTCAAATACAGAAAGAATGAATTAAAAACTAAGAGGGGGAGAAGAACTAGGCTGTATAAAATGCGGCCAGGCGCGGTGGCTCAGGCCTGTAATCCCAGCACTTTGGGAGGCTGAGGCAAGTGGATCACCTGAAGTCAGGAGTTCAAGACCAGCCTGGTCAACATGGTGAAACCCCATCTCTACTGAAAATACAAAAACTGGCTGGGCATGGTGGTGCATGCCTGTAATCCCAGCTACTCGGGAGGCTGAGTAAGGTGAATCGCTTGAACCTGAGAGGAGGAGGTTGCAGTGAGCCAAGATCACGCCCTTGCACTCCAACCTGGGCGACAAGAGCAAAATTTCTCAAAATGAATGAATGAATGAATGAGCAAATTGAGAGTCCCCAAAGTAGCAGATGCTGTGAAACTGGATGTTCTAGTACCAGGCATAACAAACTGAAAGGACTAATAAAGAGGGGAACAAATTTAAAATAGTTTATGTATCAACTAGTTTATGTATCTAGAAAGCAAAAATTAGGCCGGGCACGATGCCTCATGCCTATAATCCCAGCACTTTGGGAGGCTGAGGTGGGAGGATCACCTGAGGATCAGACTGAGCAGTCTGACCAATGTGAAGAAACATCATCTTTACTAAAAATACAAAAATTAGCTGGGCGTGGTGGTGCATGCTTGTATTCCCAGTCACTCGGGAGGCTGAGGCAGGAGAATTGCTTGAACCCGGGAGGCAGAGGTTGTGGTGAGCGGAGATCATGCCATTGCACTCCAGCCTGGGCAACAAGAGCGAAACTCCGTCCCAAAAAAAAAAAAAAGATAAAAATTAGGAGTCGATTTCACCATATAGTTTAAAACGAATTCATAGTCTTTTTTTTTTTTTTTTTGAAACTGTCAGCCAGACTGGAGTGCAGTGTTGCAACCTCAGCTCACTGCAACCTTAATCTCCTGGGTTCAAGTGCTTCTCCTACCTCAGCCTCCTGAGTAGCTGGGATTACAGGCATGCGCTACCACACTCTGCTAATTTGTGTATATTTATTAGAGATGGAGTTTCATCATTTTGGCCAGACTAGTCTCAAACTCTTGACCTCGAGTGATCCGCCCACCTTGGCCTTCCAAAGTGCTGGGATTACAGGTGTGAGCCACTGTGCCCAGCAAGAATTTTCTAATGCATTTATCCTGAATATACCTGCTTAGCATAATACCATAATTTTCTACATACATTTTTAAATACACTTAGGCTTACTTTCTACAGATACTATTCTGGACATCTTACAAATGCTATGAACATACTGGAAGACAATGAATATATTGAGTTTTACAGTATTTCGGGTATCTACCTAGAGTATTAAATATTTCTTAAAATCGAATCTCAGGGCCGGGCGCGGTGGCTCAGGCCTGTAATCCCAGCACTTTGGGAGGCCGAGACGGGCGGATCACGAGGTCAGGAGATCGAGACCATCCTGGCTAACACGGTGAAACCCCGTCTCTACTAAAAAAATACAAAAAATTAGCCGGGCGAGATGGCGGGCGCCTGTAGTCCCAGCTACTCGGGAGGCTGAGGCGAGAGAATGGCATAAACCCGGGAGGCGGAGCTTGCAGTGAGCTGAGATCCGGCCACTGCACTCCAGCTTGGGCGACAGAGCGAGACTCTGTCTCAAAAAAAAAAAAAATCGAATCTCTAAAGAATCTATTTAGAAATTATAGTAGATTCTAATAAAAATACATTCCTGTAATACCCTAGGCACATTATGCAGGTTCTGGAAATATTTGTTAAGCTGAATTAAAGCCTCCAAGCTTTTTTTTTTTATTTTTTGAGACAGAGTCTCACTCTGTTGTCCAGGTTGGAGTGCAATGGCACAATCCCAGCTCACTGCAACCTCTGCCTCCCGGGTTCAAGCAATTCTGCCTCAGCCTCCACAGTAGCTGGGACTACAGGTGCAAGCCACCATGGCTGGCTATTTTTTGTGTTTTTAGTAGAAGCAGGGTTTCACCATGTTTGCCAGGCTGGTTTCGAACTCCTGACCTCAAGTGATCTGCTCACCTCCACCTCCCAAAGTGCTGGGATTACAGGCGTGAACCACCACACCTGGCCTCCAAGCCTAAATTTTTTTATTTTCCTGAATGCAATTTAAAAGGGTACTAAGGGTAAAATAACTCAGTCATACACATACACACACAGACATGTAGAAATTATTAATCAGGTAAGTTGTGACCTCAGGCAAAAACCCAAATTATTTCTGAAAAATTTTCTAATTCATTTTAACATTTCAATATTCTTCTGAATATTCTACTTTTTGCCTTTTTTTGTTTTGCTTCCATCTGTGCTACATAAATGGAAAGCAACACACATCCTGTTGTTGAGCTCTTCAACGAAGCCTTGGGTAGAAGACTATTCTGGTTTTTTTGAGTGTAGACATCTTTGACAGTTTTCAAATTAAAGAAATATACAGGCCAGGGGCGGTGGCTCACATCTGTTATCTTAACACTTAGGGGGACCGAGGCGGGTGGATCACCTGAGGTCAAGAGTTTGAGACCAGCCTGGCCAACATAGTGAAACCCCGTCTCTACTAAAAATAGAAAACTTAGCCAGGCATGGTGGCATGCACCTGTAGTCCCAGCTACTTGGGAGGCTGAGACAGGAGAATCTCTTAACCCCGGGAGGTGGAGGTTGCAGTGAGCCAAGATAGCGCCACTACAGTGCAGCCTGGGAGACAGAGTGAGACTGTCTCAAAAAAAAAAAAAAAAAATCTACAAATAGAAATACTCTATTATGTAGGATATATGGTACTGTCTTTATAGCAATTATCTTTGCTTCAGTTTTTAAAAATTACTTTTATATTTTATTACTAAGTTTGGAAATTTTGTTTACTTATTTTAAGTTATTGTCAGTGCAGGCTAATTTCAAACTGTAATATTGGAATTAACAGAGTTTTGTAAGGATTTTTGTTTGTGCAAAATGTCCTCAATGTATGCACAAGTTTTTATATCATAGAAACAATGTTCATTAGGATGCTTTTGTGTAAAATTGTCTGGTTTTCAACAGGGTTCAAATCGTGGTGTATATATATATATAATTTTTTTGATGGTTTTATTTTTTATGTTTTTAAATTTAAATTTAAAATTTTTGTTTAATTTCTGTGATACATGTGCACAATGTGCAGATTTGTTACATAGGTATACATGTACCATGGTGGTTTGCTGCTCCTATCAACATGTCATCTAGGTTTTAAGCCCCACCTAAATTAGATATTTGTCCTAATGCTCTCCCTCCCATTGCCCCCCACACCCTGACAGGCCCCAGTGTGTGATGTTCCCCTCCCTGTGTCCATGTGTTCTCATTGTTGAATTCCCACTTAGGAATGAGAAAATGCAGTGTTTGATTTTCTGTTCCTGTGTCAGTTTGCTGAGAATTATGGCTTCCAGTTTCATCGATGTCTCTGCAAAGGATATGAACTCATTCTTTTTTATGGCTGAATAGTATTCCGTGGTATACATGTGCCACATTTTCTTATCCAGTCTATCATTGATGGGCATTTGGGTTGGTTCCAAGTCTTTGCTATTGTAAATAATTCTGCAGTAAACATATGTGTGCATGTGTGTTTATAGTGTAATGATTTGTAATCCTTAGGGTACATACCCAGTAATGGGATTGCTTGGTCAAATGGTATTTCTGGTTCTAGATTCTTGAGGATTGTCACATTGTCTTCCACAATGGTTGAACTAATTTACACTCCTACCAACAGTGTAAAAAAGCATTCCTATTTCTCCACAGCCTCACAAGCATCTCTTGACTTGTTAATAATTGTGATTATTTCATGACTTGTTAATAATTGTGATTCTAACTGGTGTGTGAGATGGTATCTCATTGTGGTTTTGATTTG
Organism: Trachypithecus francoisi; assembly: GCF_009764315.1. Lineage (NCBI taxonomy): Eukaryota > Metazoa > Chordata > Mammalia > Primates > Cercopithecidae > Trachypithecus > Trachypithecus francoisi. The sequence goes on from NW_022681457.1 coordinate 55,304,371, forward strand.
CATTTCTCTAACGACCAGTGATGATGAGCTTTTTTTCGTATGTCTGTTGGTCACATAAATGTCTTTTGAGAATTGTCTGTTTATATCCTTTGCCCACTTTTTGATGGGGTTGTTTTTTTCTTGTAAATTTTTTCTAGTTCCTTATATATTCTGGATATTAGACCTTTGTCAGATGAGTATGTTGCAAAATTTTTCTCCCATTCTGTAGGTTGCCTGTTCACTCTGATGATAGTTTCTTTTGCTGTGCAGAAGCTCTTTAGTTTGATTAGATCCCATTTGTCAAGTTGGCATTTGTTGCAATTGCTTTTGTGTTTTAGTAATGAAGTCTTTGCCCATGCCTATGTCCTGAATGGTATTACCTAGGTTTTCGTCTAGTGTTTTTGTGGTTTGGGGTTTTACATTTAAGTCTTTACTTTTTCTTGAGTATATTTTTGTATAAGGTATAAGGAAGGGGTGCAGTTTGTTTTCTGCATATGGCTAGTCAGTTTTCCCAGCACCATTTATTAAAAAGGGAATCCTTTCCCCATTGCTTGTTTTTGTCAAATTTGTGGAAGATAAGATGGTTGTAGATATGTGGTGGTATTTCTGAGATCTCTGTTCTGTTCCATTGGTCTATATATCTTGTTTTGGTACCAGTACCATGCTGTTTTGGTTACTGTAGCCTTGTAGTATAGTTTGAAGTCAGGTAACGTGATGACTCCAGGTTTGTTCTTTTCGCATAAAATTGTCCCGGCTATAGGGATTCTTTTTTGGTTCCATATGAAATTTAAAGTAGTTTTTTTCTAATTCTGTGAAGAAAATGAAAGGTAGCTTTATAGGAATAGCATTGAATCATAAATTACTTTGGGCAGTATGGCCATTTTCATGATATTGATTCTTCCTATCCATGAGCATGGAATTTTTTCCCATTTGTTCGTGTCCTCTCTTATTTCCTTGGGCAGTGGTTTGTAGTTCTTCTTGAAGAGGTCTTTCACGTCCCTTGTAAGTTGTATTCCTAGGTATTTTATTCTCTTTGTAGCAGTTGTGAATAGGAGTTCACTCATGATTTGGCCCTCTGCTTGTCTATTGTTGGTGTATAGAAATGCTTGTGTTGTTGTTGTTGTTGTTGTGTTTTGTTTTGAGACAGAGTCTCACTCTGTTACCCAGGCTGTAGTAAAGTGGCATGATCTTGGCTCACTGCAACCTCTGCCTCATCCTGGGTTAAAGCGATTCTCCTGCCTCAGCCTCCCGAGTAGCTGGGACTAAAGGTGCATGCCACCACGCCCAGCTAATTTTTGTATTGTTAGTAGAGATGGGGTTTCGCCATGTTAGCCAGGCTGGTTTTGAACTCCTGACCTCAGATGATCCACCTGCCTCAGCCTCCCAAAGTGCTGGGATTACAGACATGAGCCACCACAACCAGCCAAATGCTTGTGATTTTTACACATTGATATTGTATCCTGAGATTTTGCTGAAGTTACTTATTAGCTCAAGGAATTTTTGGGCAGAGATGATGGGGTTTTCTAAATATACAATCATGTCACCTGCAAACAGACAATTTTACTTCCTCTCTTCCTATTTGAATACCTTTTATTTACTTCTCTTGCCTGATTGCCTTGGTCAAAACTTCCAATACTATGTTGAATAAGAGTGGAGGAACCAGGTGCAGTGGCTCACACCTGTAATCCCAGCGTTTTGGGAGGCTGAGGCAGGTGGATCACCTGAGGTCAGGAGTTTGAGACCAGCGTGACCAACATGGAGAAACCCTCTCTCTGCTAAAAATCCAAAGTTAGCCAGGCATGGTGGCACATGCCTGTAATCCCAGCTACTTGGGAGGCTGAGGCAGGAGAATCACTTGAACCCAGGAAGCCGAGGTTACAGTGAGCTGAGATCACGCCATTGCACTCCAGCCTGGGAAACAAGAGTGAAACTCCGTTTCAAAAAACAAGAGTGGTGAGAGAGGGCATCCTTGTCTTGTGCCAGTTTTCAAAGTGAATGTTTCCACCTTTTGTCCATTCAGCATGATATTGGCTATGGGTTTGTCATAAATAGCTCTTATTATTTTGAGATATGGTTCAATACCTAGTTTATTGAGAGTTTTTAGCATGAAGGGGTGTTGAATTTTATCGATGGTCTTTTCTGCCTCTATTGAGATAATCATGTGTTTTTTTGTCATTGGTTCTGTTTGTGATGGATTATGTTTATTGATTTGCATATGTTGAACCAACCTTGCATCCTAGGGATGAAGCCGACTTGGTCGTGGTGGATAAGCTTTCTGATGCACTGCTGGAATTGGTTTGCCAATATTTTATTGAGGATTTTCACGTCAATGTTCTTCAGGAACATTGGCGTGAAATTTTCTTTCTGTATTGTGTCTCTGCCAGGTTTTGGAATCAGGATGACGCTGGCCTCATTAAATGAGTTAGGAAGGAGTCCCTCTTCTTCTCCTGTTTGGAATCGTTTCAGAAGGAGTGATACCAGCTCCTCTTTGTACCTCTGGTAGAATTTGGCTGTGAATCTGTCTGGTCCGGGGTTTTTTTTGCTTGGTAAGCTATTAATTACTGCCTCAATTTCAGAACTTGTTATTGGTCTATTCAGGGATTTGACTTCTTCCTGGATTAGTCTTGGGAGGGTGTGCATATGTGTCCAGGAATTTTTTTCTAAATTTTCTAGTTTATTTACATAGAGGTGTTTATAGTATTCTCTGATGGTAGTTTGTATTTCTGTGGGATCAGTGGTGATATCCCCTTTATCATTTTGTACCCTTGCTGGAGAGGGGTTGTGATCATTTGGAGGAGAAGAGGCATTCTTGTTTTTGGAATTTTCAGTGTTTTTGCACTGGTTTTTCCTCATCTTCATGGACTTATCTACCTTTGATCTTTGAGGCTGATGACATTATATGGGGTGTTTGTGTGGTGGTCCTTTATGTGGGGATGTTAATGTTGTTGCTTTCTGTTTGTTAGTTTTTCTTCTAACAGTCAGGCCCCTCTTCCACAGGTCTGCTGCAGCTTGCTGGAGGTCCACTCCACACCCTGTTCACCTGGGTATCACAAATAGAGGCTGTAGAATGGCAAAAATTGCTGCCTGCTCCTTCCTCTGGAAGCTTCATCATAGAGGGGCACCAACCTGATGCCAGCTAGAGCTCTCCTGTATGAGGTTTCTGTCAAACCCTGTTGGGAGGTCTCTCCCAGTCAGGAGGCACAGGGGTCAGGGACCCACTCGAGGAGGCATTCTCTCCCTTAGCAGAGCTGGTGTGCTCTGCTGGGAGAATCCCTTTTGTCAGGGTCACCTGCTTTCTTCAGAGCCAGCAGTCAGGAATGATTAAATCCGCAGAAGCTGTGCCCATAGCCACCCCTTCCCCCAGGTGCTCTGTCCCGGGGAGATGGGGATTTTGTCTGTAAGCCCCTGACTGAGGCAGTTTCCTTTCCTTTAGAGATGTCCTGCCCAGTGAGAAGGAATCTAGAGAAGCAGTCTGGTCACAACGGTTTTCCTGGGCTGTCTTGGATTGTGCCCAGCCCAGACCTCCCAGCCTCCTTAGCACTAGAAAACTGCCTACTAAAGCCTCAATATTGGGGGATGCCCCTTTCCCCCACCAAGCTCGATCATCCCAGGTCAACTTGAGACTGCTGTGCTGGCAGCGAGAATTTCAAGCCAGTGATTCTTAGCTTGCTGAGCTCCATGGGATTGGGACCTTCTGAGCGAGAGCACATGGCTCCCTCGCTTCAGCCCGTTTCTAGGGGAGTGAGGGGTTCTGTCTTGCTGGGGTTCCAGATGCCACTGCAGTCCAAAACAAAAAACAAACAAAAACCAAAAAAAACTCCTGTAGCTAGCTCGGTGTCTGCCCAAACAACCATTCCATTTTGTGCTTGAAACCCAGGGCTGTGCTGTTGTAGGCACATGAGGGAATCCCCTGATCTGCAGATTGCAAAAATCGTGGGAAAAGCATAGTAACCCAGCCAGATAGCACAGTTCCTCATGGCTTCCCTTGGCTGGGAGAGGGAGGTCCCCCAGCTCCTTGCATTTTGTGGGTGAAGCGATGCCCCACCCTGCTTTTGCTCACCCTCCATGGGTTGTGCCCACTGCCTAACCAGTCCCAATTAGATGAACTGGGTACCTCAGTTGGAAATGCAGAAATCACCTGTGTCTTCTGCATGGGTCTTGCTGGGAACTGTTTTTCTTTGGCCCTCTTGACCCTGCCCCCCAAATCATCTTTTATTTTTATTTCATCTAAATAGCTGCTCTCTCCTTTTTTTTGAACATCTTGCCTAAGCTATAATAAGAACAACAATCTAAATTTGCATAGCAAGTGGACCCTATGTTTAGAATTTAAAATGTTTCTGGCAAAATTTAGATTAAATTGGCTAATTAATAATGCTCTTCAAATTGCTTTCCCCTGCTCCAATAGTGAAGTATAACTTCTAGAAACAGCTGAAAAATGAGTTGTTCTTTAGGTTATATGCTCTTAATGTTACATTGAAACACAGTATGAAGCCTTGAAAATATCCAAAGAGAGAAAATGGAATCAGCAGTGATCCTGCTGTGACCTCACTACTTAGTAGTTGTGCTTTTAGCCAATTCGTTTGCTTGTCTTTAAACTGTGCACATTTCTGGAAGGGTAGCACTAATCACTGGTCAAAACTACCTTTTATTTTGAGGTGTAGTCTCGCTCTGTCGCCCAAGCTGGAGTGCAGTGGCATGATCTCAGCTCACTGTAACCTCTGCCTCCAGAGTTCAAGGGATCTTCTTGCCTCCCAAGTAGCTGGGATTAAAAGCATGTGCCACCACACCTAGGTATTTTTTATATTTTTAGTAGAGATGCGGTTTCACCATGTTGACCATGCTGGTCTTGAACTGACTTAAAGTGATCCGCCTGCCTCAGCCTCCCAAAGTGCTGGGATTACATGCATGCCTGGCCACCATGCCTGGCCAAATCTATCTTTAAAAATTGAGCAGGAGGGAAAGGCTATACCAACAGTGATTAGTTCAAAAAACTTCAACTGTAGGCCGGGCGTGGTGGCTCACGCCTGTAATCCCAGCATTTTGGGAGGCTGAGGCGGGTGGATCATGAGATCAGGAGATCCAGAGCATCCTGGCTAACATGGTGAAACCCCGTCTCTACTAAAAATACAAAAAATTAGCTGGGCATGGTGGCCAACTGTAGTCCCAGCTATTGGGGAGGCTGAGGCAGGAGAATTTCTTGAACCCAGAAGGCAGAGGTTGCAGTGATCACGCCGCTGCACTCTAGCCTGGCAACAGAGTGAGACCCTGTCTCAAACAAAGAAACAAACAAATAAAAAAAAACTTCAACTCTACTCCCTGGCTGGAACTCATATTGTAGATTGCAAAAGCACAGAATTAACATTATAATACTACTGAATTCAAAAAGAAATCTAGAAACCTCAGGTAATCCAGAGAAGATAGAGCAGGCGGTCTGAATAGTCACCATTCACATTTTGCTTTGTTTTGGTAACTATTTACCATCACTTAATTACATATGGAGAATATAAGAATATTGCCTTTTTCTTATTTTTAATGGTAAAACTCTCGCAGGTTGAAATTAACAGCTTCTCGGTGACCCTTCAACAGAAGGTTAAAGGGTGGTGGAGTTGCCTCTGTAATTTCCACGGTGAACAAATCTGGACTCAGTTCTTGCAGTTCCCAGATTCACGGCTATCTTGGGATATGTTGATTTGTGGGCTGCAAAATATGAGAAATTCCACCTCAGAGAATTCTGTTTATAAAAACTTACTCGTATCTAATCTCAAGAGATATAAACACAGCAATGTTGACAACTACCTGTTAATTGTCAATCCTTGGAAAAAGAATTGACAGTTATTTCTGAAGACATGAAAAGCTTCATATAATAAAAATACTATTAAATGTAAATCAGTTTCTATTTTTAATTTGGAGAAGTTAATAATAAATTGCCAGCAATAAAAAATCAATCATTCATCACTGTTACCATGTTACCAATGGCAGTGATTTTGGTTCTTCCATTCTCAAAAGAAATAATCTAGCTCAGAGACGAAGAGTGGGTTTGAAGCATAAGTGGGGGTTATTGAAAGGAAATAATGTACCCTTGGGAAAGAACCAAGGGTAATTTGAGAGATCAAGTGCCAGAGAAAGGTCATATCCCAATTAAACTCCATGATTTGGACTCCCAATGTGCATGCTCGGGTGTCTTGCCCAATTTTTGAGATTTTATTAAAGAGCTGCTACCCATGAGCTCAGGATGTGTGTTTAGGAGGTGTCCTCCTACCTAGTACCAGTTGAGACTACTTATCAGTCCTGAGCTGACCACCTGATAATCACCTGACATTCCTGGGGCACATTCCCAGGGTCTCTACCCTACCCCACTCATTACTATCTGACTACCTGCTCTAACTGGGTGATCAAAGATATTCTTTTTTCTTTTTTTCTTTTTTATAGACGGAGTTTCACTCTTGTTGCCTAGGCCAGAGTGCAGTGGTGCGATCTTGGCTCACCGCAGCCTCCACCTCCGTGATCCAAGTGATTCTCCTGCCTCAGCCTCCCAACTAGCTGGGATTACAGGCATGCACCACCACACCAGGCTATTTTTTTGTATTTTTAGTAGAGATGGGGTTTCTCCATGTTGGTCAGGCTGGTCTCGAACTCCCGACCTCAGGTGATTTGCCCACCTTGGCCTCCCAAAGTGCTGGGATTGCAGGCATGAGCCACTGCACCCGGCTCTAGATACTCAATTGGCCTTGGAGGTTTCGATGTCTAAAACTTTTACTAATCAATATACGCAGTCCATCAAGTCCATCAACTTTCTTTTTTTTTTTTGAGACGGAGTCTCGCTCTGTCGCCTGGACTGGAGTGAAGTGGCCAGATCTCAGCTCACTACAAGCTCCGCCTCCCGGGTTTACGCCATTCTCCTGCCTCAGCCTCCCGAGTAGCTGGGACTACAGGCGCCCGCCACCTCGCCCGGCTAGTTTTTTGTATTTTTTTAGTAGAGACGGGGTTTCACCGTGTTAGCCAGGATGGTCTCGATCTCCTGACCTTGTGATCCGCCCATCTCGGCCTCCCAAAGTGCTGGGATTACAGGCTTGAGCCACTGCGCCCGGCCTCAGTCCGTCAACTTTCTTAACTTTTATTGTTAATATGAGCTTGATTTTTTTTTTATTTTTTTTTTATTTTTTATTATACTTTAAGTTCTAGGGTACATGTGCATGACGTTTATATCATGTATAACTCCCCAATGCAATCCCACCCTCCTCCCCCCTCCCCATGATAGGCCCCAGTGTGTGATGTTCCCCTTCCTGAGTCCAAGTGATCTCATTGTTCAGTTCCCACCTATGAGTGAGAACATGCGGTGTTTGGTTTTCTCTTCTTGTGATAGTTTGCTAAGAATGATGGTTTCCAGCTGCATCCATGTCCCTACAAAGGATGCAAACTCATCCTTTTTTATGGCTGCATAGTATTCCATGGTGTATATGTGCCACATTTTCTTAATCCAGTCTGTCACAGATGGACATTTGGGTTGATTCCAAGTCTTTGCTATTGTGAATAGTGCCGCAATAAACATACGTGTGCATGTGTCTTTGTAGTAGAGTAATTTGTAATCCTTTGGGTATATACCCAGAAGTGGGATGGCTGGGTCATATGGTACATCTAGTTCTAGATCCTTGAGGAATCGCCATACTGTTTTCCATAATGGTTGAACTAGTTTACAATCCCACCAACAGTGTAAAAGTGTTCCTATTTCTCCACATCCTCTCCAACACCTGTTGTTTCCTGACTTCTTAATGATTGCCATTCTAACTGGTGTGAGATGGTATCTCATTGTAGTTTTGATTTGCATTTCTCTGATGGCGAGTGATGATGAGCATTTTTTCATGTGTCTGTTGGCTGTATGGATGTCTTCTTTTGAGAAATGTCTGTTCATATCCTTTGCCCACTTTTTGATGGGGTTGTTTGTTTTTTTCTTGTATATTTGTTTGAGTTCTTTGTAGATTCTGGATATTAGCCCTTTGTCAGATGAGTAGGTTGCAAAAATTTTTTCCCATTCTGTAGGTTGCCTGTTCACTCTGATGGTAGTTTCTTTAGCTGTGCAAAAGCTCTTTAGTTTAATTAGATCCCATGTGTCAATTTTTGCTTTTGCTGCCGTTGCTTTTGGTGTTTTAGACATGAAGTCCTTGCCCATGCCTATGTCCTGAATGGTACTACCTAGATTTTCTTCTAGGGTTCTTATGGTATTAGGTCTAACATTTAAGTCTCTAATCCATCTTGAATTAATTTTCGTATAAGGGGTAAGGAAAGGATCCAGTTTCAGCTTTCTACTTATGGCTAGCCAATTTTCCCAGCACCATTTATTAAATAGGGAATCCTTTCTCCATTTCTTGTTTCTCTCAGGTTTGTCAAAGATCAGATGGCTGTAGATGTGTGGTATTATTTCTGAGGACTCTGTTCTGTTCCATTGGTCTATATCTCTGTTGTGGTACCAGTACCATGCTGTTTTGGTTACTGTAGCCTTGTAGTATAGTTTGAAGTCAGGTAGCGTGACGCCTCCAGCTTTGTCCTTTTGACTTAGGATTGTCTTGGCAATGCGGGCTCTTTTTTGGTTCCATATGAACTTTAAAGCCGTTTTTTCCAATTCTGTGAAGAAAGTCATTGGTAGCTTGATGGGGATGGCATTGAATCTATAAATCACCTTGGGCAGTATGGCCATTTTCACGATATTGATTCTTCCTATCCATGAGCATGGTATGTTCTTCCATTTGTTTGTGTCCTCTTTGATTTCACTGAGCAGTGGTTTGTAGTTCTCCTTGAAGAGGTCCTTTACATCCCTTGTAAGCTGGATTCCTAGGTATTTTATTCTCTTTGAAGCAATTGTGAATGGAAGTTCATTCCTGATTTGGCTCTCTGCTTGTCTGTTACTGGTGTATAAGAATGCTTGTGATTTTTGCACATTAATTTTGTATCCTGAGACTTTGCTGAAGTTGCTTATCAGCTTAAGGAGATTTTGGGCTGAGACGATGGGGTTTTCTAAATATACAATCATGTCATCTGCAAACAGGGACAATTTGACTTCTTCTTTTCCTAACTGGATACCCTTGATTTCTTTCTCTTGCCTGATTGCCCTAGCCAGAACTTCCAACACTATGTTGAATAGGAGTGGTGAGAGAGGGCATCCCTGTCTTGTGCCAGTTTTCAAAGGGAATTTTTCCAGTTTTTGCCCATTCAGTATGATATTAGCTGTGGGTTTGTCATAAATAGCTCTTATTATTTTGAGGTACGTTCCATCAATACCACATTTATTGAGCGTTTTTAGCATAAAGGGCTGTTGAATTTTGTCAAAAGCCTTTTCTGCATCTATTGAGATAATTATGTGGTTCTTGTCTTTGGTTCTGTTTATATGCTGGATTACGTTTATTGATTTGCGAATGTTGAACCAGCCTTGCATCCCAGGGATGAAGCCCACTTGATCATGGTGGATAAGCTTTTTGATGTGCTGCTGAATCCGGTTTGCCAGTATTTTATTGAGGATTTTTGCATCGATGTTCATCAGGGATATTGGTCTAAAATTCTCTTTTTTTGTTGTGTCTCTGCCAGGCTTTGGTATCAGGATGATGTTGGCCTCATAAAAAGAGTTAGGGAGGATTCCCTCTTTTTCTATTGATTGAAATAGTTTCAGAAGGAATGGTACCAGCTCCTCCTTGTACCTCTGGTAGAATTCAGCTGTGAATCCATCTGGTCCTGGACTTTTTTTGGTGGGTAGGCTATTAATTATTGCCTCAATTTCAGAGCCTGCTATTGGTCTATTCAGGGATTCAACTTCTTCCTGGTTTAGTCTTGGGAGAGTGTAAGTGTCCAGGAAATTATCCATTTCTTCTAGATTTTCTAGTTGATTTGCGTAGAGGCATTTATAGTATTCTCTGATGGTTGTTTGTATTTCTGTGGGGTCGGTGGTGATATCCCCTTTATCATTTTTTATTGCGTCTATTTGATTCTTCTCTCTTTTCTTCTTTATTAGTCTAGCTAGCGGTCTGTCAATTTTGTTATCTTTTCAAAAAACCAACTCCTGGATTCATTGATTTTTTGGAGGGTTTTTTGTGTCTCTAGCTCCTTCAGTTCTGCTCTGATCTTAGTTATTTCTTGCCTTCTGCTAGCTTTTGAATGTGTTTGCTCTTGCCTCTCTAGTTCTTTTAATTGTGATGTTAGAGTGTCAATTTTAGATCTCTCCTGCTTTCTCTTGTGGGCATTTAGTGCTATAAATTTCCCTCTACACACTGCTTTAAATGTGTCCCAGAGATTCTGGTATGTTGTATCTTTGTTCTCATTGGTTTCAAAGAACATCTTTATTTCTGCTTTCATTTCGTTATGTACCCAGTAGTCATTCAGGAGCAGGTTGTTCAGTTTCCATGTAGTTGAGCGGTTTGGATTGAGTTTCTTAGTCCTGAGTTCTAGTTTGATTGCACTGTGGTCTGAGAGACAGTTTGTTATCATTTCTGTTCTTGTACATTTGCTGAGGAGTGCTTTACTTCCAATTATGTGGTCAATTTTGGAATAAGTGCGATGTGGTGCTGAGAAGAATGTATATTCTGTTGATTTGGGGTGGAGAGTTCTATAGATGTCTATTAGGTCCGCTTGGTGCAGAGATGAGTTCAATTCCTGGATATCCTTGTTAACTTTCTGTCTCGTTGATCTGTCTAATGTTGACAGTGGAGTGTTGAAGTCTCCCATTATTATTGTATGGGAGTCTAAGTCTCTTTGTAGGTCTCTAAGGACTTGCTTTATGAATCTGGGTGCTCCTGTATTGGGTGCATATATATTTAGGAGAGTTAGCTCTTCCTGTTGAATTGATCCCTTTACCATTATGTAATGGCCTTCTTTGTCTCTTTTGATCTTTGATGGTTTAAAGTCTGTTTTATCAGAGACTAGGATTGCAACCCCTGCTTTTTTTTGTTCTCCATTTGCTTGGTAGATCTTCCTCCATCCCTTTATTTTGAGCCTATGTATGTCTCTGCATGTGAGATGGGTCTCCTGAATACAGCAGACTGATGGGTCTTGACTCTTTATCCAGTTTGCCAGTCTGTGTCTTTTAATTGGAGCATTTAGTCCATTGACATTTAAGGTTAATATTGTTATGTGTGAACTTGATCCTGTCATTATGATAGTAACTGGTTATTTTGCTCGTTAGTTGATGCAGTTTCTTCCTAGCCTTGATGGTCTTTACATTTTGGCATGTTTTTGCAATGGCTGGTACCGGTTGTTCCTTTCCATGTTTAGGGCTTCCTTCAGGGTCTCTTGTAAGGCAGGCCTGGTGGTGACAAAATCTCTAAGCATTTGCTTATCTGTAAAGGATTTTATTTCTCCTTCACTGATGAAGCTTAGTTTGGCTGGATATGAAATTCTCGGTTGAAAATTCTTTTCTTTAAGAACGTTGAATATTGGCCCCCACTCTCTTCTGGCTTGTAGAGTTTCTGCCGAGAGGTCTGCTGTTATTCTGATGGGCTTCCCTTTGTGGGTAACCCGACCTTTCTCTCTGGCTGCCCTTAAGATTTTTTCCTTCATTTCAACTTTGGTGAATCTGGCAATTATGTGTCTTGGAGTTGCTCTTCTGGAGGAGTATCTTTGTGGCGTTCTCTGTATTTCCTGAATTTGAAAGTTGGCCTGCCCTACTAGGTTGGGGAAGTTCTCCTGGATGATATCCTGAAGAGTGTTTTCCAACTTGGTTCCATTTTCCCCCTCACTTTCAGGCACCCCAATCAGACGTAGATTTGGTCTTTTTACATAATCCCATACTTCTTGCAGGCTTTGTTCATTTCTTTTTCTTCTTTTTTCTTTTGGTTTCTCTTCTCGCTTCATTTCATTCATTTGATCCTCAATCGCTGATACTCTTTCTTCCAGTTGATCGAGTCGGTTACCGAAGCTTGTGCATTTGTCACGTATTTCTCGTGTCATGGTTTTCATCTCTGTCATTTCATTTATGATCTTCTCTGCATTAATTAGTCTAGCTGTCAATTCTTCCACTTTTTTTTTCAAGATTTTTAGTTTCTTTGCGCTGGGTACGTAATTCCTCCTTTAGCTCTGAGAGGTTTGATGGACTGAAGCCTTCTTCTCTCATCTCGTCAAAGTCATTCTCTGACCAGCTTTGATCCGTTGCTGGCGATGGGCTGCGCTCCTTTGCAGGGGGAGATGCGCTCTTATTTTTTGAATTTCCAGCTTTTCTGCCCTGCTTCTTCCCCATCTTTGTGGTTTTATCTGTCTCTGGACTTTGATGATGGTGACGTACTGATGGGGTTTTGGTATAGGTGTCCTTCCTGTTTGATAGTTTTCCGTCTGACAGTCAGAAGGACTGTCTGTTGGTCTGTTAGAGATTGCTTGAGGTCCACTCCAGACCCTGTTTGCCTGGGTATCAGCAGCAGAGGTTGCCGAAGACAGAATATTGCTGAACAGCGAGTGTACCTGTCTGATTCTTTCTTTGGAAGTTTCCTCTCAGGGGTGATGCCACCCTGTGAGGTGTGGGGTATCAGACTGCCCCTAGTGGGGGATGTCTCCCAGCTAGGCTACTCAGGGGTCAGGGACCCACCTGAGCAGGCAGTCTGTCCGTTCTCAGATCTCAACCTCCGCGTTAGGAGATCCACGGCTCTCCCCAAAGCTGTCAGACAGAGTCGTTCGGGTCTGCAGCGGCCCCGCTCTTTCCCCTAATGGACTGCAGCTGTGCGCTGTCCGCAGAGGTAGAGTCTACAGAGACAGGCAGGCTTCCTTGAGCTGCTGTGAGCTCCACCCAGTTCGAGCTTCCCAGCGGCTTTGTTTACCTACTTAAGCCTCAGCAATGGCGGGCGCCCCTCCCCCAGCCTCGCTGCTGCCTTGCGGATAGATCGCCGCAGACGGCTGTGTTAGCAGTGAGGGAGGCTCCGTGGGCGTGGGACCCTCCCGGCCAGGTGTGGGATATATTCTCCTGGTGTGCCTGTTTCCTTAAAGCGCAGTATTGGGGTGGGAGTTACCCGATTTTCCAGGTGTTGTGTGTCTCAGTTCCCCTGGCTAGGAAAAGGGATTTCCTTCCCCCTTGCACTTCCAGGTGAGGCGATGCCTCGCCCTGCTTCAGCTCACGCTGGTCAGGCTGCAGCAGCTGCCCCGCACTGATTGTCCGGCACTCCCTAGAGAGATGACCACAGTACCTCAGTTGAAAATGCAGAAATCACCGGTCTTCTGTGTCGCTCGCGCTGGGAGTTGGAGACTGGAGCTGTTCCTATTCGGCCATCTTCGAGCTTGATTTTTTTGTTGATACACTAGTTAAGATTTTATTTTATACTTTTTTTTTTTTTTTTGAGACGGAGTCTGGCTCGGTCGCCCAGGCTGGAGTGCAGTGGCCGGATCTCAGCTCACTGCAAGCTCCGCCTCCCAGGTTTACGCCATTCTCCTGCCTCCGCCTCCCAAGTAGCTGGGACTACGGGCGCCCGCCTAGTCGCCCGGCTAGTTTTTTGTATTCTTTAGTAGAGACGGGGTTTCACCGTGTTAGCCAGGATGGTCTCGATCTTCTGACCTTGTGATCCGCCCGTCTCGGCCTCCCAAAGTGCTGGGATTACAGGCTTGAGCCACCGCGCCCGGCCGATTTTATTTTATACTTAAAAATTTATTGATTAGTGGTTTAGACAACTCTTTCTGACAACTCCATCTAACTTCTAGAGATAAGACTTCCTGAAGATATAAGTTTGGCTTTGAATATTCAACATTGAGACATTTTGAAAGCATTCTAATTAAAAGAATTAAATGCAGGCTGGGCGTGGTGGTTCACACCTGTAATCCTAGCAATTTGGAAGGCCAAGAAGGGTGGATCACTTGAGGTCAGGAGTTCAAGACCAGCCTGGCCAACATGATGAGACCCTATCTCTACTAAAATTACAAAAATTAGCCAGGCATGGTGGTACATGTCTGTAATCCCAGCTACTCAGGAGGCTGAGGAGAATCACTTGAATCCAGGAAGCAGAGGTTGCAGTGAGCCGAGATCACGCCACTGCACTCCAGCCTGAGTGACAGAGGGAGACTCCATCTCAAAAAAAAAAAAAAAAATTCAATTCAATCTCAGCTCCTGGCAGCCTCTGCCTCCTGTGTTCCAGCGATTCTCCTGCCTCAGCCTCCCGAGTAGTCAGAATTACAGGTGCCAGCCATCACACCTGGCTAATTTTTGTATTTTTAGTAGAGACGGGTTTTACCATGTTGGCCAGGCTTGTCTCCATCTTCTGATCTCAGGTGACCCGCCCACCTCTGCCTCTAAAGTGCTGGGATTACAGGCATAAGCCACCGTGCCCCACCAGGGAGTTCTTATCTTGATAAAGGATTATATGTGTCCTCTAAAAGATGTTTATTTAAACATTGTAGGCCGGGCGCGGTGGCTCAAGCCTGTAATCCCAGCACTTTGGGAGGCCGAGACGGGCGGATCACGAGGTCAGGAGATCGAGACCATCCTGGCTAACACAGTGAAACCCCGTCTCTACTAAAAATACAAAAACTAGCCGGGCGAGGTGGCGGGTGCCTGTAGTCCCAGCTACTCGGGAGGCTGAGGCAGGAGAATGGCGTGAACCCGGGAGGCAGAGCTTGCAGTGAGCTGAGATCCGGCCACTGCACTCCAGTCCGGGCGACAGAGCTAGACTCCGCCTCAAAAAAAAAAAAAAAAAAAAAAAAACATTGTAGGTGGTGGTGGCAGTAGTGGGCAAAGGTGTAGTATGCAGCACTTGATTATTTTACTGCTGTTTCTGCTGAGCCCGTGGCAGCCCAGCCCTGTGTGCAGCTCTCTCCTGCCCCATGATACCGCACTCCACCTGCTAGCATGGGGACATGCACCTGAGGCGGACCCCAGGAGCCGGGTCTAAGGTGGGCTCCTACTGCTGCTGCTTGAGCTGCTGGCCTCAGGAGTTCAGGAAGCTTGGGGGACACCAGGGCATTGTTGTGAGGAGACAATGTGTACTGCTCAGAAGCTCTTGACCCGGCTGACTGAAAGGTTGGGGTTTAGCGAATATATTTCTACAGACATTGCAGAGAGTGTGGTCAGAGCTCTTGGATGTTCTTGGACTTGACATTTCCAACCTGTCCCAGCATTTCAGCCTAGCCTCAGGGGCCAGCAGACGAGCCCATGCCCTTCTGTTGGCTGATGCTGTCTTCTCAGCCAACTGGTTCTTGTTTTTGGCCCTGGGCTTAACCTTCAAAGCACTGCACTTTGTGTTCAGTACTTCTGGATCATGTGGGCCATCCTGTTCTCCAGGTCCTGCAGGCACATCCTGCACAAGCACAAGGGTGCGGAATGAGGTGCTCCCCTGTGCTTCACGATGGTGTCTACATTATGGCCTGGCCCAAGGCTTTTACAGGTATAGCAACTCCAGTGTGGATGAGAAGCTGGAGCACCCAAGAGCCAGATCACACTGCTCAACACCTGCCTCAACATGGGGCTAACAATCCTCCACTGCTCCAAAGATAGGTGAGGGCCAGCCAGCAATGTCAAGTTTTAACAGTGCAATGTCTCAAAAAAAAAAAAAAAGGGTGGGGGGGCTGGGCGTGGTTGCTCGCGACTGTAATCCCAGCACTTTGGGAGGCTGAGGCGGGTGGATCATGAGGTCAGGAAATCGAGACCATCCTGGCTAACATGGTGAAACCCCACCTCTACTAAAAATACAAAATATTAGCTGGGCGTGGTGGAGGACGCCTGTAGTCCCAGCTACTCAGGAGGCTGAGGCAGGAGAATTGCTTGAACCCCGGAGGCGGAGGTTGCAGTGAGCCGAGATTGCGCCACTGCACTCCAGCCTGGGCGACAGAGCAAGACTCAGTCTCAAAAAAAAAAAAAAAAGGAAAGAAAAGAACAAACTCCAGACCCCAAACAATAAACATGGCTGAACAAGTAGGGACAAATCGCATGGGGATTTTCACCCTCCATTAGCTCTTTTTTTTTTTTTTTTTTTTTTCAGACGGAGTCTCACTCTGTCGCCCAGGCTGGAGTGCAGTGGTCGGATCTCAGCTCACTGCAAGCTCCGCCTCCCGGGTTCACGCCATTCTCCTGCCTCAGCCTCCCGAGTAGCTGGGACTACAGGCGCCCGCCACCTCGCCCGGCTAGTTTTTTTGTATTTTTTAGTAGAGACGGGGTTTCACCGTGTTCGCCAGGATGGTCTCCATCTCCTGACCTCGTGATCCGCCCGTCTCGGCCTCCCAAAGTGCTGGGATTACAGGCTTGAGCCACCGCCCCTGGCCCCATTAGCTCTTAAGACTGCTCTTTTTATTCTTCTGGGAACTACATATGAACAACTACACATGAAGTGTCTTTAGTCAAATTTTTTGTTTGTTTTTTTGAGACAGAGTTTCGCTCTTGTTTCCCAGGCTGGAGTGTAATGGCGCAATCTCGGCTCACTGCAACCTCCGCCTCCCAGGTTCAAGCAATTCTCCTGCCTCAGCCTCCCTAGTAGCTGGGATTACAGGCATGCAGCACCACACCTAGCTAATTTTGTATTTTTAGTAGAAACTGGGTTTCTCCATGTTGGTCAGGCTGATCTGGAACTCCTGGCCTTAAGTGATCCGCCTGCTTCAGCCTCCCAAAGTGCTGGGGTTACAGGTGTGAGCAACTGCACCTGGCCAAAAAGTTTTTTTTTAAGGAATATAACAATATTTAGCTGTACAGTAAGAGAAATTCATGCACAGAACATAAAGTTAACTTTCCCAGCATTTAAATATATTTTAAAAGACAATTTAATGAAGGGAGATCAAGTCAAGTTTATTAAAACTTTTTACATTGAGGAAAAGAATATACTAGTTGGACATTTTAGAAAGGTTTACATGCAAGTGTTTGTTTTTGCAGCTTAGGGATTGGAAGGTAAGATCTGTGTGGATTATGTCATATTCCAAAACTGTGAGCTTTATGTTATTTATATGGATGTTGGCTTAGTTCATAAATGTTGTCACTTCTAAATGTGGACAGTTGAGCTGCAGGATAAAACTTAACCTCTTTTAGATCCTGGTGACACCCTGCCAACCTTACATCATTCAGATTTTTAAATAAAAAATCATTATTTCTAGAGGACCTAAGATTTATTTTTCTCTATGCTTTGATGTATTTTAATCTCAACATTTTGAATAGGAAAAGGCAACGAAGAGCAAAAAAATGCGTTTGGGGTTTGATACCAAGAGCTACCTGGGTAAGCATTGAAGACCGCTCAAGAATCAATTGGAAGTCTCAATTTTATTGTTAGCAAGCTAGGTCTATATACAAAAGCTATTCCCTTGAGGGTTTTTTCGTTGTTGTTGTTCTTGTTGTTGGTTTCATTTTGGTTTGGGTTGACTCAGAACCTTAGAAGGAAAACAAACAGTAGTAGCTAGTAACATTCTCAAGTCTATTGCTGCGTAGAAAGCATTCTCAGGAACAATAAGAAGCAATAGATAAGACTTGGAAAAGATCTAAATGTTATTTTCTGAAATGTTTATAATAAACGTGTTAGGTGCTATTTCTGAAGTCTATTGTGTCCTCATTTTAGGTGGTCTCAAGGGCAGAGAGTGAGACATGTAGGATGGGCTGCTATGAGGACCCTGGGCAAGGGAGCTTCCGAAGGCATGGGTCAGGGACTGGAGGAAACACCCCTCTGCTAGAACCCATGAGGAAATAAGTTCAACATTTGCAGAATGCAGCTGTGA
Source organism: Trachypithecus francoisi (assembly GCF_009764315.1). Lineage (NCBI taxonomy): Eukaryota > Metazoa > Chordata > Mammalia > Primates > Cercopithecidae > Trachypithecus > Trachypithecus francoisi. The sequence goes on from NW_022681457.1 coordinate 55,321,987, forward strand.
AGGCATCTGGTGATCACGAATGTCTCCATGGCCCTTCTCAACCCACCAGTGTGCCCCAACAGCCACTCACACAACCCTGCATGCAGGTTTGTAGGTAGCCCTGCCAGATCTGCCAGAACCAAGACCTTATGGTCCAGGTCTCTGCTTGAAGAAAACTTAGCTGTCTACTAATTCTTGTGCAGAGATTCTGTGAAATTTTATTTTGAATTGCAAGTATCTGAAAAACAGATGCAGAGGTCTTTGAGGATGTTTACAAAAGTTCTATCTTTAAGGTATACATAGTGGGACCCAAACTGTCCTGGATTCAATTGACTTCCTGAAACACATACCTGTTTCCTAAGATTTGATGGAGCAAATCTTTATCCATGGGTATTTGAACACATGAATTTTGGGCAAAATCATTTCAGCTGTATAGATACTTATAGATTAGTATGTTTTAGCACAGGTTATAAAAAATTTGAGGAGGTCATTGTTGTCCTCTTTCTTTTTGTGCTTTTGGCTATACCATGTGTAGGTACTAAAACATAGCTTTGCTTATTTTAGCCAGAAGAAAATTGGCATTTTATGCACCAAGCCTATGATTTCTTGTTTTGCCTCAGCCCCTCCCTTATTTGTGGTCATTGTAAGGTGCCAAGTGCTGGGTCTCAAAGTGTCACTGGGCTAAGTGTGATACCCACTTTATTCATCCTCCTACCCTCATGAAACATGAAGGGCACTGTGCTCTGCTGAGATCCAGACAGAACAATTGTTTTCAATTCTAGTAAATTGAGGGAGGTCCCTGTATCTCAATGCTGGTGGATTAAGACCGCAAGCATCAATTAAAAATTGTCAAAATATGCAGTATTTTTTTCTAATTTAGCTGAATTTAGGCCCTGAAGCCATTTTTTAGATTGATACACTCAAGTAATAGGTATCTTAATTTATAATTTAAAAAAAGCTACAGTTAATTACCACGTGTCACTTCAGGGTAGAATATTATTTGAAATTCTGACAAAAATCCTAGATGCTCGGTTTGAAAAATTGTTGATTTTTAACACATACATTACACTTTTATTTGGGCATATTCTTAATCACAAATACTTGGGGGTGTTTTACTTTCTCCATTCCATGAATGCTTGTAGGGTATTAGACCTTGCCCCATCTCTTTTATTCTCCTCCCTTTTTTAAATGTGGAAATTGTATTTTTGTTCTATGTCTCATACCATATAGAAAATTTAAAAATATTTTCAGGCCTATAGAATATATTATCATAACACTTCACTGAATGTGATATAAACACATTTTAATAAAAATGTGTTATAACAATACTCAGTTTTTAAAATCTTAAAATTAGTGTTCATTTCCCAGTGCTTCAGTATTACAATAAATACTTTCTTTACTGATAGCAGAAAATAATCTAGAAAAGAAAAAGAATCAATCATCTTTAAATTGCTGAATTTATGAAAATATGTTGGGGTTGATGTTATCTTTTCCTTAACACCCTACCAAAGATACCTCCATAAAAGTATATTTCACAAATACTCTCTCCAATACCAATTAGCATATTAGCATTACCCACCTTTCAGTTACTTTTGCTTTGGGTTTCCACCCCAATATTACTTTGGCAACAAATCAAAGCAACATGATTTTTTTTTTTTTTTTTTTTGAGATGGAGTCTCGCTCTGTCGCCCAGGCTGAAGTGCAGTGGGGCGATCTTGGCTCACTGCAACCTCTGCCTCCTGGGTTCAAGCAATTCCCTGCCTCAGCCTCCCGAGTAGTTGGGATTACAGGCACCCACAACCATGCCCAGGTAATTTTTGTATTTTTAGTAGAGACAGGGTTTCACCATCTTGGCCAGGCTGGTCTTGAACTCCTGACCTCGTGATCCACCCACCTCAGCCTCCCAAAGTGCTGGGATTACAGGCATGAGCCACCACACCTGGTCACAACATGATTTCTTGAAAGCTGGCCTTGTGAATTGTGCCTGGAGCTTAATTCATAAAAGGGAGGTGAATGCCATTAAAAAGTGCTTAATATACTTCCACCAGAAATAAGAGGCACAGCAGGCCATGCTGGGTCTCACAAAGGCTTTCTAATCCAGGTGTTGGAAGGAGAGATACCAGAAAACAGGGACTATGACTTTATGACTATAATGGTTGGAAGCAACAAAGTGGAGCTATTCAGTATTGGATACAAAGTAAAATCGTGCATGTTAGGGTCCATGGTTGGGAAGATTATTACATTTGCATGCTCATAAGAGCTGCCTTACAAAGAGCCTGTAAATAACAGCAATTGCTCATTTTAGCAGAGTTTACCTGCAAAAAAGCGCTGAGGTTGAATGTAGTAATTTTCACATAAAAATCACCATTCTCCGTGGTTTTTTTGGTTTTGTTTTGTTTTTTAGAGATGAGTTATTGCTACATTGCCCAGACTAATCTCAAACTTCTTGGCTCAAATAGTCTTCCTGCTTCAGCCTCCCAAACTGCTCTCTGTAATATTTAAAAATACTTATGTGGGTCAAGTGTGCTGGCTCATGCCTGTAATATCAACAATTCAGGAGACCAAGGGAGAAAGATTGAGTTCAGGAGTTTGACATCAGTCTGGGCAACAAAGTGAGACCTCATCTTGACTAAAAATATAAAAAGTTAGTTAGACATGGTGGCACACACCTGTAGTCCTAGCTACTTGAGATGCTGGGATGGAAAAACCACTTGAGCCTTGGAGATCGAGGCTGCAGTGAGCTATAATTGCACCACTGAACTGCAGCCTGAGCAACAGAGACTCTACCTCAAAGATAATACTTACAGACAAAATGCATTCATATAATTTTGTTATTCATGGTATTGAATTAATTTAAAAATAAAAAAGTTATAAAATAGTAAAAGGCCAAGGCTGGGCGTGGTGGCTCATGCCTGTAATCCCAGCACTTTGGGAGGCCAAGGCAGGTAGATCACTTGACGTCAGGAGTTCGAGACCAGCCTGGCAAACATGGTGAAACCCCATCTCTACTAAAAATACAAAAATTAGCCGGGTGTGGTGGCGCATGCCTGTGATCGCAGCTACTCAGGAGGCTGAGGCAGGAGAATCACTTGAACCCAGCAGGAGGATGTTGCAGTGAGCTAAAATCGTGCCATTGCACTCCAGCCTGGGCTACAAGAGTAAGACTCCATCTCAAAAAAAAGTGAATTACAATAGCTGAAGTCATCCTAAGTGTCTATCAAAAGGTAAATGGATAAATAAAATGTGGTATATTTACTCAGCTCTTAAAAAGAAGGAAGTCTTGTTATTTGCAACAACATTGATGAACCTGGAGGACATTATGCTAAGCAAAATAAGCCAGCACAGAAAAAGAAATATCACATGATCTCACTTCTATGTAGAGTGTAAAAAAAAAATCACTCATAGAAACAGAGAGTAGAATGATCATGGCCTTGGGCTGGCAGTGGAGGAAGTGGTCAAAAGTACTGGGTCTTTCCTATGTCTCTTACTATAACAAGTTATTCTCCTCTTAGTTTTGATTTACCAGGGAATTGAATTATATCCTGAAGAATCAAAATGAAAGAATAATATATTTATTAAAGCAATACAGGTTGTAAACTCAATTTCAGAGGCTTAGCAAAATAATGTATTTTCTGCTCACATAATTATACTTTGTGTTATTTTTTTTTTTCTGATTAAGAGGACTTCTGGGCCAGGTGAGGTGGCTCATGCCTGTAATCCCAGTACTTTGAGAGGCCAAGGCGGACGGATCATTTGAAGTTAGGAGTTCGAGACCAGCCTGGCCAACATGGTGAAACCCCGCCTCTACTAAAAATATAAAAATTATCCAGGCATGATGTTGCATGCCTGTAGTCCCAGCTACTCAGGAGCCTGAGGCAGGAGAATTGCTTGAACCTGGGAGGTGGAGGTTGCAATGAGTTGATACCCGCTACTACACTCCAGCCGGGGTGACAAAACAAGATTCCATCTCAAAAGAAAAAAAAAAAAGAAAAGAAAAAAAAAAAGGACTTATTTGTGATCTTTCAGGGATTATATCCTTTTAAATCTTCTATCTGCATCATCCCCTTTCTTCAGCCAATGAATGAAAAGAGATGCAGAGAAGATGCGTTTGCTTCTAATCCACACATCACTTCCACCATCAGTCAATGTGGGTAGAGCTACGAATAGCAGTTTTCTGGAAGGATAGCTACTTCTCAGCAATAAACACCACACTGAAAGAAAACCTTAAATCTTTGATAAAAAGCCAACGTATTTTAAGCAAAATCAGCATATGCATCAATAATAAAATGCTTGTGGTAAAATAGACTCATTTTGTTTATTTCTATTGAGCTGAAGTCATATTTGGCCAAAAGCTAGCAAATACATAGCAGATAAATATTTGAAATAAGAATGTTGTAAATTTATTCTGTTAATAGAAGCAAAAATATGATCTCATACGTCTCATTTATAGTTGTGCAACATCAAATGCTTTTTATTAAAAATTGTATTTTATGTAAGTATTCAATTTATATCACTTTTATTTGCTATTTCAATGGCCTCTCTAATATCTGGGGAAAACAGGCCAGCTGTTCCCAGGAAAGCATGTGGTGCTACAGCTACTTTAACAATAATGATGAAGAGCACTTATTTTGTTATAACTGAGCGAGTTATAGAGAAACGCCACACTCCATCAGTGAGGTCAAGACCTGGGGCTTTTCAGAAAAGGGGGGATTATGAGCCTTTCACTTGTACAGGTCAGAAGTAGAGAAGGGGACATAAACTAAAAATGGAGCAGAGCGCTCACTGCCCAGGGGTATTTGGGGCCTCTCTCAGCGGGTGGAGGGGGGCTACCTCCTCTGGCTGAGGCCATAATTGGGTGGCTATAGGCGGAGAGGCCACAGGGGATGTAGTGAAGGAGATATGGGAAGATTCTGGGGGGGGAGTAGGAGGGTTATAGGATGGCGGAAATGAGTGAGAAAAGCTTTCTTCTTCTTCAGAAAGAGGCAGTACAGGAGAAGCTGAGGGAGCTGAGGGTCGGGGCGACAGTGAGGTCTGGCTCAAAAGGACTTTGGAGGTGGGATTATGACTGGCACATGAGCGGAGCCACGGGGGAGGGCTCAGGACCAAGCTCAGCCATTGATCAATGTAGGGAAACTGATCAGGGTGACCGGGAGTTCCAGCAATGACCCGCCACACAGCCTGAAAAGCTGAGATTCAGTGACCCTTCTGAGGGCCACTCGGTTCCAAACTGTGGCCATTCTATTTCATAGAGTGTCCGGAGCTTGCCTTTTATAAGGCGGATCCCGTAATATTCTGAGAAGCCCAGAGAGAAATTTTGTAACATACATGGAGAGGGCTCCAATCTCTATAGGGCCGGGAAGAAGACTTTCCCATTCTGGAAGCAATTTAACAAGGTTTAAGCAGAAATATTAAACCCAGCACCGACAGAGATATTCACGTCCTGCGGGGCTGTAGCATCAGAAGAACAGAGGTATCACAGCCAGAAGAAGTAGGAAAACAACTACAGCCAACACTTTTTGCCACATAAGGTCTATCTATTTAAGCTTTGAGATCTAGAGAGAGGACAAGAGGCGGGTCCGAGGCCAGTGGGACCTACATGATTCCCCCCTCCTTTTTGACTTATAGTCCAAATATCTTTGGTGTCTCCGCTACTTAAAGGCAAAACGTTTAAACTCGGCCCTTTCTTTTAAGGGTTTAAGGAGAGAGAACAGAGCCAAGTCTTGGAGGCACTGGACTTGCTGCCACACAGGAAAACGAGATATGCTGGGTAAGGGATGGGGATGAGGAGGAAAAGGGGTCACTCAGATCTTTTCAGGCTGGGAGGAGCCCTGCCGGGCAGAGCTGGGTCTCCAGGAGGACTTCGCTCTCCCCCGCCCCGCCTCCAGGTCCTGTCAGGCACTGCAAGCCCGGGCTCAGAAGTCCGGTCGGGGCCAAAGTCACTGCAGCAAGCCGGGCACCTGCGTTCCGAGCCGGGTGCAGACACGCTGGGGCTCGGGGAAGTCAGGGGCTTTGACGCCTGAAGGCGCGGGAGCTGGGCGCCCGCGGGGGTCCCTGGGGGAGCCGGTCCAGCGCCATCACCTCCCACTCCTTGCCTGTGGGTCGGGGAGCCCCTGCCACGGGGGAAGGAGGCTGTTTTGCAAACTGGCGGAGGCGCGCCTAGCCCCTGGGCCCGCAACCCGAAGAGACACGCCTGAGACCTCCTGTGATAAAAAAAATCTGTACTGAGGACATTGAAGAAGTCCTTGCCCAGTCATCTTGGGCAATATCTGCGATCTGACATGAAATTTAGACACCAGACAGGACAATACACCAAACAGGACAACAGACACTAAACAGGACAATAGACACTGGGGTATATAAACAATTATGACAATTTTTATAAACAGACAAGGGGAGAGGGGGGTCCCGTGATGGGATCAGTCAGATGCCCACCTGGCCGCTCCCCTTCTGGGGACTTAGGCCCCTCTTGGCATTGGCAGGTCGGTATAAACCCCTGGCTCTGATCAAGCTATGCCCAATGCTGCCCTAAGCCTTACGAGGTCGCCACGGAACCGCAGGTGAGGGCCCTCTTTCACGTGGAGCTACAAACTGGAAATTCAAGCGCCAGCCCTTGAACTCCACATTCACTCACTCACACTGAGTTTATTACAATTTTTATTCCTGTTCTAAAACAGAGGTCTCATGGATACCTGAACAAGAGGAGGAGAGAGAGGCAGAGAGAAAGAGTGAGAGAAGAGAAGCCTGTCAGAGAAGCCTGACAGAAACCAGGACCTGTCCTCCAGCGTCCTGGAATATGAAGAGTCAGAGGGACTCCCTCGTCAGGGCCGCTTCCCTCCCAGAGAAACAGTCAGATCTGACTTACCTTCCCAGGACCACAGACTGAGGACTTAGGAGTTGAATTTGATGGGCACACCTGCAGTGGATCCATTCCACTACAGCAGACGGCGGCCTACAAGGCCCTGGAAGGTCATCAGGTGGCACCTCGTCTATAAGGCCGCCTTCTGTCAAGGGGAGCCAGGAAGGAGTCCGGCTTTCACCAGGTGGCAGAAATCTCGCTGGGGCCTCCAAATGTTGTAACCCAGCGAGTTACAGAGAAACGCCACACTCTGAGACCAATTCAGGAGTCCTTTTTTGCCGGCGACCGAGAGACGGCTAGTGCTCAAAACTCTCTCGGCCCCGAAGAAAGGGCTAGATTTGTTTTTATACCCTGGTCTAAATAGAGGAGGTGGGAACCTAGCTGAAGCAATTTTTACAGAAGCAGAACAGGCAAACAAATTAAAAAAGATTAATTGATTACAGTTACAGAAAAGTAAACAGTTCCAGCTGCAGGGGCTCAAACTATCACAAAGAGATAATGCAGGGGCTTTGGTACCATCCCCCGAGCTCATCCCCAGGAACTGCTGGTTCAGCTTGTCTCAATGTCTTATCAGTAAGTGCATTCCTGGACGTGCCTGGAGTCAGCTTGCACTAGTTAAGTCCTTAAGGGAGGGGGATAAGGGGGGCTGCAGTGAAGAAACAAAAATGGAGTCTGGCCACCTGTCTCTGTTAAGAGAGACAATGAGGTTAAAACAAGGTAGGGTATCACAATTTGAGTAGTACTCATGTGTCAAACACTGTTATTTGGCTTAAAGTACTGGTTTTCTGTTTTTCTCTAAATTTACTGTTAATATACAATTGTTATCTAAGTAGACTTTATCTGATTCAAATGTTTTATGAAATCTGGCTGACAAATATCTCTTACTTGGAATATTGAAATTTTCCATGAATCTAAGTTGAGTATTATAAACAATCTCTTACTAAAAGCCTTTGTGAGGCAGAGTAAGAGTCACAACATTTTATTATAATATGAAAGAACTGTATTAACCATGTTCCCAGTAATTGAACACAGGATTCTCAGTTCTCAGTATGCACCCTGAGTCACTCAGGTAAAACTGGTATCTGTGTAAAGAGGCAGGGCTGGGCGTGGTGCCTCACGCCTGTAATCCCAGCACTTTGGGAGGCCGAGGTGGGCAAATCACCTGAGGTCAGGGGTTCAAGACCAGCCAGACCAACATGGAGGAACCCCCGTCTCCACTAAAAATACGAAAGTAGACAGGCATGGTGGCACATGCCTGTAATCCCAGCTGCTCAGGAGGCTGAGGCAGGAGAATCACTTGAACCCGGGAGGCGGAGGCTGCGGTAAGCTGAGATTATGCCATTGCACTCCAGCCTGGGAAATGAGTGAAACTCCATCTCAAAAAAAAAAAAAGATAAGGTCCTGAGTGGAGGTGCACCACATTGCACATAAATGCCCTCCACATGCACCTATTTTTTTTGTGTGCTATTATTTGCATGGCTAGATATTTACTGAATATAGTCATACTATTTTTTGGCAGCTAATGGCAACTGTTACCCATTAGTTTTATACAATTATTTGCTTGGCTAAAAAATAAATCTTTTGTTAATTTAATGTAAATTGAGAGACTACATTTGCAATCTTCGGTCTTTCAATGTTAAAGGAAATCAGAGACAAGGAATGTGTGTATAAGGTATGCATTTTCCTATCAAAATTCTTCTTGTATTGACTTGGAAACCCCTAGGAGTCCACCTGGAGAATACTCCCTTCAAATCCTTTAGCCAGGATTTTAGATTTCTGAAGTTCAAAAACTTAGTGGTTGAGCAAAGCAAAAATTTTGTCTTTGCTTTTGTTAGTAATCTGGCCATTTCAAAAGCATGTCAATTATGCTAAGCCATTGAAAAAATATGGTTTTGATTAATTTTACCCCACTTCAAATATTTTCTCTAATTGTTACTTCTATTATGTTAATCTAAGAAACTATCTACATAACTCTTCATGCATTCAAAAATACTCATACTGTGTTTAAAATTTCAATATCATCTTACAGTATAGAATTCTCTACAATAAGCAGAAGATAGATTATTAATAAATTATGTTTTAAAGGTTTTTCAATTATGAAAAAAATAGGTATGCATTTAAATAATTTCAATTCTAGGACAGTATCCACTTGTCTATCTGGTATTTCTGTAATGAATACTGTAAAACTGGGCCACCAGAATGGTGCAGACATGCTGATTTAACCAGAATAAGAATGAATTGAGACCGGGTGTGGTGGCTCACGCCTGTAACCCCAGCACTTTGGGAGGCCGAGGTGGGTGGATCATGAGATCAGGAGATCGAGACCATCCTGGCTAACACAGTGAAACCCCATCTCTACTAAAAAAAAATACAAAATATTAGCTGAGTGTGGTGGCATGCACCTGTAGTCCCAGCTACTTGGGAAGTTGGGAAGGAGAATCGCTTGAACCCAGGAGGCAGAGGTTGCAGTGAGCCGAGATCGCGCCATTGCACTCCAGGCTAGGTGACAGAGTGAGACTATGTCTCAAAAAAAAAAAAAATTAAAAAAAAAAAAAAAAAAAAAAGGCTGGGCGTGGTGGCTCACTCCTGTAATCCTAGCACTTTGGGAGGCCAAGGTGAGTGGATCACCTAAGGTCAAGAGTTCGAGACCAGCCTGGCCAACATAGTGAAACCCGGTCTCTACTAAAAACAAAAAATCGGCTGGGCGTGGTGGCACGTGCCTGTAGTCCCAGCTACTTGTGAAGCTGAGGCAGGAGAATTGCTTGTCTCAAAAAAAAAAAAGGGAATTCAGCCTTGTAAGTAGACTATTGATATCCCAGAGGCTGATTATTTACTACTGCTTACTAAATGTTGCCCAATAATGCCAGTGAGCCCTTTCAACCAGATTTTCTTTTTCCTGTTTTGAGACGGAGTTTCATTCTTGTTGCCCAGGCTGGAGTGCAATGACATGATCTCGGGTCATGGCAACCTCTGCCTGGGGTTCAAGTAATTCTCCTGCCTCAGCCTCCCCAGTAGCTGGGATTACAGGCATGCACCACCATGCCCATCTGATTTTGTATTTTCAGTAGAGATGGGGTTTGTCCACGTTAGTCAGGGTGATCCACCCGCCTTGGCCTCCCAAAGTGTTGGGATTACAGGTATGAGCCGAGCGTCTAGCCTTTTTTTTTTTTTTTTTGAGACAGGGTTTCGCTCGTCACCCAGCCTGGACTGCAGTGGCGTAATCTCGGCTCACTGCAATCTCTGCCTTCTGGGTTCAAGTGATTCTCCTGCCTCAGGCTCCCGAAGTAGCTAGGATTACAGGCACCCACCACCACACCTAACTTTTTTTTTTTTTGGTATTTTTAGTAGAGGACAGGGTTTCACCATGATGGTCAAGCTGGTCTTCAACTTCTGACCTCAGGTGATCCACCCGCCTCGGCCTCCGAAAGTGTTGGGATTACAGGCGTGAGCCACTGCGCCCAGCTGACTTGAATAACTTTTAAAATAATCTTTTTGTTGCTTTTGTCATCTAAGTAAACAAAGATATCTATAAATAATAAGTACTTTCCAGTTTTATTCATTACAAATATTAGCTTACCTTTTTTCTGGCTTATTTCTCCTTTATGTACCATTTTATACATTCATGCACACATAGAATAAAAATGCATCCAATTATTCAATTTTTGTTAAATTTTTGTTTAAAGACGAGTGTTATATTTTTTCGCCTGAACAGGATATTTATTGTTGTACTTGATAGTGTTTTCTCTAATGGCAAAGTTGCCTGTGTTTAAATACTGTCTCTGCTGTTGACAGCAAGTCATTTCTCCCAGGGGTTCTGTTTCTTCCTCTGTTAAACGAGGATAATTGTAATACTTACGTTATTAAGTTACTGTGAGAGTTAAATTCATTAACATATAGTGTTACAGTAAATGCTCAGCATAAATTAGCTACTTTTAATATTTATATGCTGAATATTTCCTATATACTTTAACACAGATATATTATTTTATAACCCACAAGTTTTTAAACCAATAGATATATAAATTAATTCTAAAAATGTAGGATACACAAGGAAATACTATTCAGTCTTAAAAAGGATGAATCCCATTATATAACAAATATAAATTTAGAAGACATTATGGTAAATGTAATAAGCTGGACACAGAAGACAAATACTGCATGATCTTATTTATATGTAGAATGTAATAAAGTTTAACTCAAAAAAGTAGAGAGGTGAATAATGGCTATCAGAGGCTGCAGGTGGTGGTACGGAAATAGGGAGTTGCTCATCAAAGGGTACAAAGTTTCAAATACGGTAAATAAGTTTTCAGATCTATTGCACAGCAGGGTCACTAAACAATTATGTCTTGTATATTGCAAAATAATAAAGAGTAAATTTCAAATGTCTCCACACAAAAAATGATAGGTAAGCAAGTTGACAGACATGTGAATCAACCTAATCATTTCATATTTATATATATATATAAACCTTACATTGTAATCCACAAATGTATACAACTATGATGTGCCAGTCAAAAGTACTATTAATACATTTAGAAAGAAACTTTAAAAAAATTGGACCAGAAAAAAAGTTTTTTCATTTTAAAATTCCAGGAAATACATACATATATATTTTTATTTCAAATGACTTGCTCATTTGGTGATGTAGATAAGTAAACTTTACATATCATGAATAGACTGACTCCAACACTCAGGAATAAAATATCTTGATTTTTAATATCCAAAATAATACTTTTAAAGATATATCCTAAAGCAAATTTTAAGAGTAAAATTCTCTCTAAATGTCTAAATAAATAATTTCCTTTGTTAGGAAAAAGGTATTTGAATATATATTTTACACTATATTTAAATTTATTCAATGAACATAATTACTCGACAATAAGACATTTCTTAAATAATTACATAAAAGAAACAATTTGCCTCCTAATTTTAAAACTGAAAAACACTCGACATTTAAGTGCTTAGTGTTACTGGAATGCTAAAGAGCAGTGCTAAATGGGGAATCATTTCATAATATTTATGTCCATGCTGTATGTGAACATGTGGGAATTTGCCAAGGATAGTATTAAAAACATTCAACTACCGTTACAGCCCCAGACTAATTAGAATAAATATAGGTTCCAAACCATTGATGTGGCTGTCTCATTTTCAGGCTTAAAATTGACTATGATGTACCAGAGTTAATACATTTCCAGTACACTTGCTATGTGCTGGGTTTTCTTCTCACTGTACAGGTAAAAACTCAAAGCACATAGAGGCCAAAAAACGCTATTCAGGCCATACAGCCCCTAAGCGGCAGAACTGGGATGTAATCAGGAACCACCTGATACCGAGTTTTAATCTTAATTATTATGCCCAACAACCTCTTACCAAAATCTTTTCATTTTTGACTTAACATTTTGGGTTTGAATTTTCTAATTTAGTAGAAATAAAAAAGGAATTTAAAAACTTTTTTTTTTTTTTTTGAGATGGAGTCTTTCTGTCACCTGGGCTGGAGTGCAGTGGTGCGATCTCAGCTCACTGTAACCTCTGCCTCCTGGGTTCAAGCAATTCTTGTGCCTCAGCCTTCCGAGTAGCTGGGATTACAGGCATGCGCCACCACACCTGGCTGAAGTTTTTTTGTATTTTTAGTAGAGATGGGGTTTCGCCACATTGACCAGGCTAATCTTGAACTCCTGACTGCAAGCGGTCCACCTACCTCAGCCTCCCAAAGTGTTGGGATTACAGGCGTGAGCCACCACACCCGGCCCAAAAACCAATTTTTGTAACTTTTAGATAGTATATAGAACCTAATTTTTGGTTTAAAGTACTCATTACTAAGCTTAACACAAATACTCTAGTAAATAGAATCTAACAATATCCCTCTCATGACTTAAAAGAGCTTCTAATTTTACTTTTGAAATACATTGAATTTTTACATGAGAAGCTAGGATGAGCCTATAATTATATAGAAAATTTGTGGTTTGCATGTACATCATCATCCTATTTGGGTAGTCTAGTTTCTGAAAGTGTCAGAAATATTAATATAAAAATACCTTCTTTGGTTGAATAATTTAAAAATACTAAGTTTTCTCAGTGGCTAAAATGAAATGATTGTTAATACTAATCACTTACCAATGACCAAGTAGTTGGCTATAGTTAGGTGACTTAAGTATAAAAATTGTAGGCTGAACTTTACCCACTAAAATATTATGTAAGACTGCAAAATTCCTCCAAATTGTTATATAAATACGGAAAATATTATTCCAAATTTCAAATCTATGAAGGCAATTTTATTTTGCAACACTTAAAATTCACACTTAAAAACAGAAGATTCTGCAGAAAAACAAGTTGTGCTCTATCATCGAAAATTAAATTTTAAAGTTTTCACTTACCACTCTCTTAAAAATCTAATTTCCAAAATAGTTTCTAACAAATATTTACCACACTTTGTGTAAAAATCTATTAACATTTTCCTTTTATAAACAAAACAATGCTAACTGATGTAATCTTCTCACCCGTGGAAAGTGTATGCCTCTTAATTAACTGATCAAGTTATACTGATAAGCAAATTCTCCAGTGAAAGTCTATTTTTCAGTGCACTAAAATTACCAACTTTCTCATCAGAACCTACAAAGTACCATGTGAAGTAACATGGCATGAAGACAACAGTGAGATAACTGTTGCCATAACACAGAAAAGGAAGGGCTGTGATGCACACATAGTCGAAATACACATAATACGACAAAACTGAAGATAATTACCAAGAAGCAGAATTTCTCTTTAATTTTAGCAAGAGTCAGCTTTGCAGTCTGGAAAAAAAGTCCTCACTACATGAAGAGGTAATGTTATTTTTCCACCACTGATATTTTCCATCTCTGACTTGAAGTTACAAACTAACTCGAGCAAAAATATTTATGGCTTATTATGGAGCATCTGTTACACAGCAATAACTGTCATGTTTATTTGCTACCTTTACATATAAAAACAAACTCATGACTTCTGAAGTCTCCCTAGTACTTAACTAAGCAAACTGGCTCAATCAATAAATTTCCTTTTGTCAATTATAAAAAGTGAAAGGGACCATAACTTAAAAAGTAGGCTTATATAGGTTTCTCCAATTTATAAAACAACATGGAATGTTCTAACTAAATAAAATGTAACAATAGGCCAAGCGCGGTGGCTCAAGCCTGTAATCCCAGCACTTTGGGAGGCCGAGATGGGCGGATCACAAGGTCAGGAGATTGAGACCATCCTGGCTAACACGGTGAAACCCCGTCTCTACTAAAAATACAAAAAACTAGCCGGGCGAGGTGGCTGCGCCTGTAGTCCCAGCTACTCGGGAGGCTGAGGCAAGAGAATGGCGGGAACCCGGGAGGCGGAGCTTGCAGTGACCTGAGATCCGGCCACTGCACTCCAGCCTGGGCGACAGAGCGAGACTCCGTCTCAAAAAAAAAAAAAAAAAAAAAGTAACAATAAAGTAATTTTGGAATTAACATCTAAAAATTGTCTGCAATATTAAATTTCATAAAAATTATTCATGTAAGCCCTGACCAGCTCACATAATTAAAACTTTATCAATTATTAAACAAACAAAGGAAACAAGAAAATTACGGGTACCAGGCAAGTAAAAACAGAATTTTCATGGGGAGATAATGAACCATAACCCATCAAATTTTACAGTAGCTAATTTAATACAGAGTACAGATCTGCTTTCAGCATTCTTAAAGTTTTTAGTTTTCTAGTATATGCCCTTATTAAAATAACTTATTTTGTTCCAATATTGTTTCTTTCTAAAAACAGGTACAAATTCATACTCTGCTTACTTTATAATTTTTTTACACTTAAGATTTACCTTTAGAGTAATATATATGTTTAACTCTATGTAAGTCAAAACTGTAAGTCTGTATGTGTTTGCAAGTAGAGAGTCCACATGTTCAAAGAAAAAAAAATGTAACAAATACTTGAGAATATCTATTTGGGACTCAGAAGTATACTGGTTTTATTTATACCTTTTTTTGAGACAGAGGTTCACTCTGTCGCCCAAGCTGGAGTGCAGTGGTGCAATCTCAGCTCACTGAAACCTTTGCCTCCCAGCTTCAAGCGATTCTCTTGCCTCAGCCTCCTGAGTAGCTGGGACTACAGGTGCATGTCATCATGCCCAGCTAATTTTTGTATTTTTAGTAGAGACGGGATTTCACCATATTGGCCAGGCTGGTCTTGAACTCCTGACCTCGTGATCCACCTGCCTCGGCCTCCTAAAGTGCTGGGATTACAGGCGTGAGCCACCACACCTGGCCTGTTTATACTTCTATATAATTTTTATTATGACCATAAAAATGACCATGTAGCCAATAAGAATTTAATTGAACAGCATAAAATAACTAACAATGTATAATTGAACTGTCTGTAATATAGATGCTAGAAGTGATTACCTCATTTACTCTGATGTGATTACATATTGTATGTCTGTATCAAAATGTCATATATTGTATAAATATATACACATATTATGTAACTATAAAAATTAAGAAAAATAAATTTAAATAAAAACCTATGGGATATTCTTTAACTTATTTGCAGTTTAAAGCCACTGGCAAAAGAGATTTCTAGAGATGTTACTTTGCAATATTACCAAATAGTATACTGCTATTATCTTTTACCTAGTCCTTAAGTGAGACAGGCTAAAGTTAATGGCATAAGAATGCTTTGTTGAATGCACAATACTGTTAACATGGTATAAAATAAGTTCACATAATCCTAAAATTTTTAAATTTACTGCATTTTATTACATAAAAGTACAATCAGTATGACATACCATTTAATTTTAATTCACTTTTAACTAAAATATTTTTCTCTCACTATAATACATTACTCTGAACACCTACCTCATACATCACTCAATAAATTAGAGGTTCTCCATCTTGTGCATCTTACATTTTAATGTCCTTACTCTTTTATATAAATGGTCATAAATAATGCTCACCTAAGAACCTCTAGTATCTCTGATGTAGCAACTGATCACATGCTTTCACATGTAAATACAAAAGGAATTTTTTTAAAAAGCATGAAATAATTTGATACTTTAATCAATCATTTGCTTTTCAAAAATTTCAAATTTTGATTGGGCATGGTGGCTCATGCCTGTAACCCCAACACTTTGGGAACCTGAGGTGGGCAGATTACCTGAGGTCAGGAGTTCGAGACCAGCCTGGCCAACATGGTGAAACCCCATCTTTACTAAAATACAAAAATTAGGTGGGCATGGTGGCTCATGCCTGTAGTTTCAGCTATTCAGGAGGCTGAGGCACAAGAATAGCTTGAACCCAGGAGACAAAGGTTGTAGTGAGCCATGATCGTGCCACTGCTCTTCAGCCTGGGTGAGAGTGAGATTCCATATTAAAAAAATCCATATTATTTTCAAGAAAAAAGTATACTTTTAATGTAACTTGATCTTGGCTCATGGCAACCTCCACCTCCCAGGTTCAGCATCCCAAGTAGCTGGGACTACAGGGTCCCGCACCACACCCAGCCAATTTTTGTATTTTTAGTAGAGACAGGGTTTCACCACGTTGTTCAGGCTAGTCTCAAACTCCTGACCTCAGGTGATCCACCCACCTCGGCCTCCCAAAGTGCTAGGATTAGACATGAGCCACCGCACCTGGCCTAAATATTTTTTTCATACTTGTTACATCTGCAATAGTATATTTTAGTATGAGCTCTCCGGTGTTTTCTAAGCTATAGGTTTTGAAAAAAAATTTTTTTTTTCAAATTTATTACATTTGCTGGATTTTCTTAAATATAAGTTCCCTGATGTTGAACAGTTTGAGCAACTGCTTCAGCGTTTTCCTCTAGTACAAAATGTATACAATAAGATTTGTGATATAAGTAGAGGTAATACAATCCTCTTTGTAACATCAGTCTTCAGAGTAAATACTGTACTTTAAAGGCTATATTTTCTGAAAGATTTTACAGTACTTGCACTAACAATGCTTTCATTAAGTACGAACTTTCTGATGTTAAGATGTGAGGAGATATTAATGGCTTTTCTACATCCTTTATATTTGCACATCTTTTCCCAAGTGTAAATGCTTTCCTGTGCAATAAGGTGTGAGCATTTAAGTTTTTCCATATTCTCCACACTTTTCTCCAGTATGAATTATCTTAGCTACAATAAAGTGTGACAACCATTTAAAGGCTTTGTAACATTCTTCATATTACTAGGCTTTTGTAGCAGTATAATTTCTTTTCTGTTTGGAAAAATTTGAGGTGGTGTTGAAAGCACTGTCATATCTTTCAAGTTTTTAAAGTTCTCTTCAGCATAAATTACCTTATGTCACTTAAGAACTGAAAACTAAGTCTGTGCCACATTTTAATTTAGTTCATTCACTATGGAAGACAGTGTGGTGATTCCTAAAGGATCTTGAGCCAGAAATACCATTTAACCCAGCAATCCCATTACTGGGTATATACCCAAAGGAATATAAATCAATCTACTATAAAGACATATTCACACATATGTTAATTGCAGCATTATTTATAAGAGCAAAGACATGGAAGCAACACAAATGCCCATCAGTGATAGACTGGATAAAGAAAATGTGGTACATATACAACTTGGAATATTATGCCCCCATAAAAGGGAATGAGATTATGTCATTTGCAGGGACATGGGTGAAGCTGGAAGCCATCATCCTAAGAAAACTAACACAGGAACAGAAAGCCAAATACCACATATCCTCACCCAAAAGTGGGAGGTGAACAATAAGAACCCATGGACACAGGGAGGGGAACAACACACACTGGGGCCTCTTAGGTGATGGGGTGGTGAGCAGAGAAACAGCTAATTCATGTGGGGCTTAAAACCTAGATGATGGGTTGATAGGTGCAGCTAATCACCGTGGCATACATATACGTATGTAACAAACTTGTACATTCTGCACATGCATCCTGGAACTCAAAATAAAAATAAACTTTTTCACATTCTTCACATTTGTAGAGTTTATTTTTCATAAGAATTCCTGTGTGTAGTAAGAGTTGAGAACTTGGCTAAAGGCTTTGCCACATTCTTCACATTAGTACAGCTTCTCTCCAGTACGAATTATCTTGTGTAGTAAGCTGAGAGGACTTCAAGGATTTGCCACATTCTTCACATTTGTAGGGTTTCTCTCCAATATTAATTCTCTTATGTTGAGTAAGGATTGAGGACACACTAAAGGCTTTCCTACATTCTTCAGATTTGTAAGGTTTCTCTCTAGTATGAATTATCTTATGCTGAGTCAGGTGTGAAAGTGTACAAAATGATTTGCTACATTCTATACATTTGAAAGGTTTCTTTCCAGAATGTTTAATGTGTATTTAAATTTGAAAACTGATGAAAGACTTTCACATCTTCATTACATTGATATATTTTGCTCTGGGTAGTTGTCAAACATTGGTTAAGTCCATTATAACCTTTCTTGTGCACCTTACACTCATCCATTCTTACAGACTTTTCTTAAGTGTAAGTTCTCATGTTCACATTTATCGTATTTCCTCAGTATCACCTTTGGGAAATAATCTTCTATGTCTTGCTCTGGGCAGAGGTCTTTGATAAAATGAGAACACATAACTAAAAGAAATCAAACAACAAATTACTTCATTTATTAGACTCAGGTGAATATACTTTACAAGTCTAACCTATAAAATTATATGAACTATATAAGCAAGATGGCATAGCAAAATACCACGAGCTCTAATTTTTAAAACAAATATATACATGTAACATATACTGACCAAAATACATTTGTGGAAAACTTATAAATGAGTTAAGTGTGTGCCATGCCCCAGGTGAGTACAATGCAAAGAGTCACACAGAAAAAAAAGTCAGTTACATTTACCTAAATCAGGTCTTTTTACTCCCCAGTATAAAATAGTGCCTTCAAAAGTAAATTGCCAACTCTCGGTTTCTATTTTAAAAGTCAAGAAAAATACTGGGACATACATCTTCAGTTCTCAATTCTACAGGTCTTTCCTGACACTGTTTCTTGTCTCCCATGACATAAAGTGCTGAAAGAAATGATGCTATAGTTTGGGATGACAGTTTGAGTCTGATGAGATCGAAAGTAAATGTTATAGCAGCAGAGAGACTGCAGTACCACCGATAGGGAACACGTGTAGAAAATGGTTAGTATTAAGAAGAAACAGGCCGGGCGCGGTGGCTCAAGCCTGTAATCACAGCACTTTGGGAGGCCGAGGAGGGCGGATCACGAGGTCAGGAGACCGAGACCATCCTGGCTAACACGGTGAAACCCCGTCTCTACTAAAAATACAAAAAATTAGCCGGGAGTGGTGGTGCGTGCCTGTAGTCCCAGCTACTTGGAGGCTGAGGCAGGAGAATGGCGTGAACCTGGGAGGCGGAGCTTGCAGTGAGCCAAGATCGCGCCACTGCACTCCAACCTGGGTAACACAGCGAGACTCCGTCTCAAAAAAAAAAGAAGAAACAGGCCGAGCACAGTGGCTCATGCCTGTAATCCCAGCACTTTGGGAGGTCAAGGCGGGCAGACCACGACGTCAAGAGTTTGAGACCATCTTGGCCAACATGGTGAAACCCCATCTCTACTGAAAATACAAAAATTAGCTGGGAGTGGTGGTATGTGCCTGTAGTCTCAGCTAGTTGGGAGGCTGAGGTAGGAGAATCGCTTGAACCCGGGAAGCGGAGGTTGCAGTGAGCCAAGATCGCGCCACTGCACTCCAGCTTGGACACAGAGCAAGACTCTGTCTCAAAAAAAAAACAAAAAACAAAAAAAAGAAAAGAAACAGAAATAAACTCTTTTAACTAAAAAATAAACACAAGCTTTTAGACAAAGAAACATTCTAAGAATATCCTCGAGAGTCTCTCAGAATCTCTAGTGAAGACAGCTGGTTTCAGACTATGCCAGGAAAAAGCTACATTATAAATACTGTGGATAGCATTTTTAAAATGTCCAAATCTCAATCAAAGATTACAATGTATATAAAATATTAGGGCAACATGGTCCCATCATAAAAATTATCAAATTTTCAGAAAGCAGCGACTAAAAACGATATATAGATTAAAGAATGTAAAATAAAGTGAATAATACTAAATCAGTGAAATAGAAACAGACAACTATTGAAAATCAGACAAATAACACCAAAAGTATTAAAAATGTCAAAAAACAAATTGTGGAGGTAAAAAATACAAGAAGAAATAACTGAAACATTCTAGTAGTAAGATAAATGACAAGAAGTTCAAGTAACAAACTAGTATACACAAGATATTTATAATAAGCACATACATAAGCACAATTTAAAAAGTCACAGACAAGACAATCTTAGAAGCTGCAAGACAAAAGTGATGTGTCATCTATAAGCACAGTCTTATATGATAACCTCTGAATTTGTCAACATACATTCTGTGGGCCAGAAAGAAACTGTGTGATATCATCAAAGTCCTGAAAAAAAAACAGCTATAATGTGAGAATAGGACCATCAGCAAAAATGTCCTACCAAAACAACAACAAAAAAACAAAAAACAAAACAAAATAAAAAAACACAGGAAAGAAAAGACCTTCCAAAATAACCAAATCCCAATCAAGTATGTTGACACTGCACATACCCTATGTATCTAAGATGCTGAAAGGGTTCTTTCCACTGGAAAAAAAACATGATGTAAGAATACAACACATAATCATAAGAAAATATGTAACTTTCTGGGAAAGACATGCACATAAACAAAAATAAAATTCCTCAGCATTATAATGGTGCAGAAAATGTCATTCTCTAAAACTTGAAAGATAAAAGCATAAAAGTTATTATAAACATCTCTTAATAAATATACAACATAAAAAGATATAATAAGCAACATGAATAACAAAGTTGAGGGCAGATGTAATGAGGAAGAACTTTTGTCTACAACTGAACTTAATTTTTCTCAGATTAAAATACACTGTTGCATCTTTTAGACGTTTTATATAATCTCCAAAGTACCGGAAAGTAAATACCCATATAGATACACAAAAGAAAGTAAGAAATAAGTGAAAGCATATCAATACAAAAATTAAAAAGACACGGCCGGGCGCGGTGGCTCAAGCCTGTAATCCCAGCACTTTGGGAGGCCGAGACGGGCGGATCACGAGGTCAGGAGATCGAGACCATCCTGGCTAACATGGTGAAACCCCGTCTCTACTAAAAATACAAAAAAAAAAAAAAAAACTAGCCGGCGAGGTGGCGGGCGCCTGTAGTCCCAGCTACTCCGGAGGCTGAGGCAGGAGAATGGCGTAAACCCGGGAGGCGGAGCTTGCAGTGAGCTGAGATCCGGCCACTGCACTCCAGCCTGGGCGACAGAGCGAGACTCCGTCTCACAAAAAAAAAAAAAAAAAAAAAAAAAAAAAAAAAAAAAAAAAGACACAAAGGAAGACAAATAGAGAAATGAGGACAAAGATACAAGAATTGAAACAAAATAAAATTAGTAAGTTTTTATTTTTCATAAAATTATTTAAATATATACAAAATTAACTTTCCAATCAAAGGACATACTTTTAATAAAAGAATTTTAAGAAAAAAATTGACAAAAACCAACTTGCCTTTCTACAAGAGTCAGCAGAGATCTAATGACAAAAATTACTAAAAGTGGGAAGATAGTAGACATTCCATGCAAATATTAAAAAAATGAAAACAGAAGAGGTCAAAATATTATTACGCAAGCTACATCTTATGTCAAAAACTGTCATATTTTATAAAATGTACTTGAAGTCAAAGCTCCAAAAGGACAAAGAAGGACATTAAACAATAATAAATTCATTCACTGGGAACCTATGACAAATTTGTATGTGTGTGTGTGTGTGTGTGTGTGTGTGTGTGTGTGTATCTTACATGAGGGTCCCCAATATGTAAAGCAAATATTGACAGAACTGAAGAAACACAGAGAGAGCAATAAATTTTAGTGGGATATTTTAATACTTCACTTTCTATAATAATAATAACAGAATTTGGTAAGGAATATTACTAAGACAGAATATTAGCAAGACAGAATATTAATAACAAAACAAGACAGAATATAGTAATTATTTCTGTAATAATAATAAAACAAGACAGAATATTAAGGAGTAATAAGGAAACAGAGGATTTGAAAGCAATATAAAATAATTATTCCAAGCAGAGGTATAGAGAACACTCCTCAACATCAGTACAGACACCTTTCTCAATAGCTCATACAACATTGTCCTTAATAGATCACCTGTTAGGCCAAAAGAGAAGTCGTTTTTTTTTTTTTTTTTTTTGGAGACAAGCCTCGCTCAGTTGCCCAGGCTGGAATGCAAAACAAAAGTCTTAACACATTTTTTTTTTAAACTGAAATTTTATGGATTACTTTCTCTGACCAAAGTGGAATGAGTATTAATAGAAAAAACTGAAAAATTCACAAATACACAGAAATAAAGCAACACAACCTTCAGCATGCTCTTAATGAAAGGTTCAAACAGGCGTAGCACGGTGGCTCATGCCTGTAATCCCAGCACTTTGGGAGACCGAGGCAGGCAGACCATGATGTCAGCAGTTCGAGACCAGCCTGCCCAATATGGTGAAACCCCGTCTCTACTAAAAATACAAACAGAAAAAAAAAATTCGCTGGGCATGGTGGTGGGCACCTGTAATCCCAGCTGCTTGGGAGGCTGAGGCAGGAGAATTACTTGAACCCAGGGGGTGGAGGTTGCAGTAAGCCCAGACTGCACCATTGCACTCCAGCCTGGACGACAGAGTGAAACTCCATCTCAAAAAAAAAAAAAAGAAAAGAAAAGAAAAGAAAAACAGGTTCAAATAATTAATATTGTGAAGATTTTCATACTGCTTAATGTAATCTAAGGATTTAATGCAATGTTTTTCAAATTTCTCATTGCATTTTTGAAGAAACAGAAACAGCAACCCCCAATGGCCGGGCGCGGTGGCTCAAGCCTGTAATCCCAGCACTTTGGGAGGCCGAGATGGCAGATCACGAGGTCAGGAGATCGAGACCATCCTGGCTAACGCGGTGAAACCCCGTCTCTACTAAAAAAATACAAAACACTAGCCGGGCGAGGTGGTGGGCGCCTGTAGTCCCAGCTACTCAGGAGGCTGAGGCAGGAGAATGGCGTAAACCCGGGAGGCGGAGCTTGCAGTGAGCTGAGATCCGGCCACTGTGCTCCAGCCTGGGCGACAGAGTGAGACTCTGTCTCAAAAAAAAAAAAGAGAGAGAAACAGCAATCCCCAAAAGTATATGGAATCTAAAGAGACAATAAAGTACTCAACATATCTTCAAAAAAGGACACAATGTTGGTGGCATTACAGTTCCTTATTTTATTTTTTTTGACGAGCCAGAGTTTTGATCTCGTTGCCCAGGCTGAATTGCAATGGCGTGATCTCGGCTCACTGCCACCTCTGCCTCCTGGGTTTGAGCAATTCTCCTGCCTCAGCCTCCCAAGTAGCTGGGATTACAGGCACCTGCCACCATGCCTGGCTAATTTTTTTGTATTTTTAGTACAGACAGGGTTTCATTATATTGGCCAGGCTGGTCACAAACTCCTGTCCTCAAGTGATCCACCTGCCTCAGCTTCCCAAAGTGCTGGGATTACAAGCGTAAACCATGGCGCCCAGCCTACAGTTTCTTATTTTAAAGTACATTACAGGCCGGATTCAGTGGCTCAATCTGTAATCCCAGCACTTTGGAAGGCCGAGGTGGATGGATCACAAGGTCATAAGTTCAAGACCAGCCTGACCAACATGGTGAAACCCCATCTTTACCGAAAATACAGAAATTAGCCAGGCGTGGTTGCGCGTACCCGTAATCCCAGCTACTCAGGGGGCTGAGGCAGGAGAATCGCTTGAACCTAGGAGGTGGAGGTTGCAGTGCACCAAGATTGTGCCATTGCATATCAGCCTGGGTGACCAAGTGAGACTCCATCTCAAAAAAAAAAAAAAGCACATTACAAAGCTATAGAATTAAAACAAGTTGGTATGAGTGTCAAGGTGAAAAAGTAGACTAATCAAATATAATGCAGCACATATGTAAACATTCATACATATGGTGATATGAAGACTCATTTGTATACCCGTAATTTTTGCAACATTGTTGCTAAAAGCCAATGGGTAAAAACAATGCAAATTTTTGTCAGCAAATCATTCAGTAGATATAATTTGAAATATAAAAGTACTGGAATATCATCCAGGTTTTGAAAAGCAGAAAGTATTCTAAAAACTAAAAATAAAGCTCAATGACCTTTTTCAAAAAAATGAGCCAGCCATGGGTTTGGAGAAGAGACACCAAATTGCATTACAGACCAACTAGGCTTAATAGACTTGTACAAAACTTTCCAGTCAAAAGCAAGACTCTCTCCAGTCAAAACCACAATATTCTTTTTTTTTTTTTTTTTTTTTTGAGACGGAGTCTCGCTCTGTTGCCCAGGCTGGAGTGCAGTGGCCGGATCTCAGCTCACTGCAAGCTCCACCTCCCGGGTTCATGCCATTCTCCTGCCTCAGCCTCCCGAGTAGCTGGGACTACAGGCGCCCGCCACCGCGCCCGGCTAGTTTTTTTGTATTTTTTAGTAGAGACGGGGTTTCACTGTGTTAGTCAGGATGGTCTCGATCTCCTGACCTCGTGATCCGCCCGTCTCGGCCTCCCAAAGTGCTGGGATTACAGGCTTGAGCCACCGCGCCCGGCCAAAACCACAATATTCTTATTTGTACCTGGTGTATTCTGTTCAAACACATACCAACTCACTAAATTTAAGAATACCAGCTAGGTGCAGGGGTTCATTCCTATAATCCAGCCACAGTGAGAGGATCACTTGGAGTCAGATATTTGCAACCAGCCTGGGCAACATAGTGACACCCTGTTTCTACAAATAATAAAAAAATGTGCCTGACATGGTAGCGCATGTCTGTACTCCCAGCTGCTTGAGAGGCTGAGATGAAAGAATCACGTAAGCCCAGGAAGTTGAGGCTGCATTCAGCCAAAATCATACCACTGCACTCCAGCCTGGGTGACAGACTAAGACCCTGTCTCAAACAACAACAAATTTAAGATGACCAAAATTATACACTGTGTGTTTTCTCACCAAAACTGAATGAAACTAGAAATTAAAAGAAAAAGTGTAACTGGTAAATCCAAAAACATATGAAAATAAAACACTCTTCAACATTTTCTTGCTTAGGGTTCAAAACATTTAATTTTTCAAAGATGTCAATAAAACCTACAGTGTTGAACAAATTCAATATAATCTCTATAACAATCTCTATAACAATCCTAATAGTACAGTTTTTCACAGAAATATTTTTAAAAATTTTTAAATTAGATTGTAAACTATAGCCAAATACCCATGAAAAACAACAAAGAGGCATTATGCTTTCCGGTTTGAAAACACATTAAAAGCTACAATAAGAAAAACAATCTGGTATGGACAAAAAGATCAACAGATGAAAGAATAGAGAGCTCAAAAATAAACCCTTCGGTATCTGATCAAATGATCTTCTGAGAAGCTGCCACGAGCACACAATAGACAGAATATAATTTCTTCAAAACATAATGTTGAAAATTGGATTATGAACACTAATAAAGTTGGAATATTTCCTTGAACAATATATAAAATATACTTTAAATAAAATACTTAAGATCTTAAAAAATAACAAATCTCTTAGAAAAAATATAGGGGAAACACATGACATTGGTCTTGGCACCACTTTCTTTCTTTCTTTTTTATTTTTCAGACGGAGTCTCTCTGTCGCCCCAGGCTGGAGTGCAGTGGCGTGATCTCAGCTCACTGCAAGCTCCGCCTCCTGGGTTCACGTCATTCTCCTGCCTCAGCCTCTGGAGTAGCTGGGACTACAGGAGCCCGTCACCACTCCTGGCTAATTTTTTGTATTTTTAGTAGAGATGAGGTTTCGTCGTGTTAGCCAGAATGGTCTCGATCTCCTAACCTCGTGATCCACCCGCCTGAGCCTCCCAAAGTGCTGGGATTATGGGCATAAGCCACCATGCCCAGCCGGTATTGGCACCATTTTCTTAGATATGACATTAAATGCACCAGCAACAAAGAAAAGAACAGTAAAACTTAACGGCACTGTACTTCAAAATCACTGCACATCAAAGAAAACATTCAATGGAGTGATAATGCCTTCTAGGAAATGGGTGAAAATATGTGCAAATCGTGTGATAAGAGTTAATATTCAGAATATATAAATAACTTTAAAACTGAACAATAAAGTTGAATAATTTTAGAAATAAATAATTGAACTAAATTTTCATCAAAAAAGATACACAAACGGGAAAAAGCATTTAAAAGGACACGCAGTTATTAACTTGTAGAGAAATGCATAAAAACTACAATGAAAAACAAAATCACCTCATATCCATTATAATGAAACTATAAATCTTTTAAAAACACCCAATCTGTTTACGATGCAATGAAAATGAAACCCGTGCTTATTGTTGGTGGAAAACAAGAATGCAACCATTATTTCACAATGTTATAAATCTTGCTCAAATAACTAAAAATGAAATTATCAAATACGGCAATCCCATTTATGAATCTATATCTGAAATATACGACATAGGACATGGAAGAAATATTTGAACATCCATGTTTATTGTTACAGTACTCACAAAGGCTGAAAGGCTGAAGCAACCCAGATCTCTCTTAATTTACAAAAACACGAAAAAATGTAACGTGTATACAATAAAATATTATTCAACCTTAAAAAAATTCTGTCACATTTTAAGTTAAACATTAAGAATATTATGTCGGCCGGGCGCGGTGGCTCAAGCCTGTAATCCCAGCACTTTGGGAGGCCGAGACGGGCGGATCACGAGGTCAGGAGATCGAGACCATCCTGGCTAACATGGTGAAACCCCGTCTCTACTAAAAAAATACAAAAAACTAGCCGGGCGAGGTGGCGGGCGCCTGTAGTCCCAGCTACTCGGGAGGCTGAGGCAGGAGAATGGCGTAAACCCGGGAGGCAGAGCTTGCAGTGAGCTGAGATCCGGCCACTGCACTCCAGCCTGGGCGACAGAGCGAGACTCCGTCTCAGAAAAAAAATAAAAAAAAAAAAAAAAAAAAAAAAAGAATATTATGTCACCTGCCGGGCACAGTGGCTCAAGCCTGTAATCCCAGCACTTTGGGAGGCCGAGACGGGCGGATCACGAGGTCAGGAGATCGAGACCATCCTGGCTAACATGGTGAAACCCCGTATCTATTAAAAAACAAAATACAAAAAACTAGCCGGGCGAGGTGGTGGGCGCCTGTAGTCCCAGCTACTCGGGAGGCTGAGGCAGGAGAATGGCGTAAACCCGGGAGGCGGAGCTTGCAGTGAGCTGAGATCCAGCCACCGCACTCCAGCCCGGGCGACAGAGCGAGACTCCGTCTCAAAAAAAAAAAAAAAAAAAAAAAAAAAAAGAATATTATGTCACCTGAAATAAGCCTGTAACAAAATGATGAATACTGGATGATTTCACTTATATGAGGTATTTTAAGTAGTTACACTCATATAAACAAAAAGTGGAAGGGTGTTTGTCAAGGGCTGCAGAGAATGTAAAATGGGTTGTTACTTAATGGGTATTGAGTTTTAGTTTTATAAGATGTAAAATGTCTAAAAGTCTTTTGCATAACAATGAAAACACACTTAAACATGCCTGAAATGTACAGTTTTCTTTTGTGAGGGGCTCTCACTCTGTCAGCCAAGCTGGAGTGCAGTGGCACAACTACGGCTCCACTGCAGCCTCAAACTCCCAGGCTCAAGTAATCCTCTCCCCTCAACCTCCTAAGCAGCTGGGACCACAGGTGCAAACCACCAAGGCTGGGTATTTTTTTAAAATTTTTTTACCGAGGGGGTCTTTATATGTTGCCTAGGCTGGTCTCAACATTTTGGGCTCAATCTTGGCCTCCTTAAAATCCTGGGATTACATATTTGAGTCACCACCATACCTGAGCCTGAAATGTACACTTAAATGGATTTCCGATGATAAATTTTATGTTATGTTTTTACAACAATTTAAAAAAAAAACCCTAAAAACATAGAGAACTATAAGTCTTTTCAAAAATTAACCTCAAATCACAAGAGTGTTTCGCTCACACAAAAGAAATAACATATTCATCATTAAACACATGGTGAAAATAAGACTATTCCCATGACTACTCATTTAGATAAGATAAACAACCATTGCAAATCAGCTAAGAAACAATATATACAAGCCATAACTAAAATTGAGGTCATATTGACAGATACACACACACACATATATAATCTGATTGTGATGAGACATATGGTTGACTTACCTACTATTAAAACCTCACAATGACTTAAAGTGTACAAGTGGAACTGCAAATTGTCTAAAATTATAATATATAAGTAAAACCAAAAAACACAAACTGATATAAAAAAAACTACACTGAAAAACACACTAACATGTAAGTGCCAAACAATACTAAGAGAAATGTTTATTTGTAAAATCTGGTATGCAACATTGTTATACCATTAAAAAACAACTTGTACAGTTAACTATAATATTTGACTGAAACTGTGTGCTCAGGAAAGGCAGGTATTTTGAATCATTAGCATGCACTGTATGGAAGTAAAATTTCACAGAAAACGCGGTAAAATGAATAGAAGATTCTAATGAGAAACTTTTAATAAGTAAGCATTTTAAGAAATGAATTAATTTTTATGTTTTACATATATGCTGTACTTATACAAAATGAAATTGCTGTAATCCAACTTAAGAAGCAAACAGCCTTACATTACTAAAGAAAAATTATATATGTATCTCTCTCTCAGAATACAGTTAGAATCTCTGATATATAAAACACATATTTGGAAATATATTGGGTTATTATTTAGATATAGGCTTAAGAATGTGGGTGAAAATCCTATAATTCCTTTTTGCCTGCAGTAAACTTAAATTTATAAGTAGCTATTTTAGTAAATATGGAGTGCCTACTAATTATCTAATTTACTTCAAACATAACATGTAAATTCAGGCATATTGTCCTAAATGTCTGAATCTAAAATTACATACAAATTTAACACAGAAAACAGAAGTAAAGGCCAGGCACCGTGGCTCATGCCTGTAATCTCAGCACTTTTAGGAGGCGGAGGTGGGTAAATCACCAGAGGTCAAGAGGTCAAACCCCATCTCTACTAAACACAAATATTAGCTGAGTGTGGTGGCGGGTGCCCGTAATCCCAGCTACTTGGAAAGCTGAGGGATGAGAATCTCTTGAACCCAGGAGGCAGAGGTTGCAGTGATCTGAGATCGCAACACTGCACTCCAGCCTGGGTGACAGAGTGAGACTGTCTCAAAAAAAAAAAAAAAAAAAAAAGAACAGAAATATTCACAGTTACAAATTTACCCTGGAAGAAGAGGAACTGATGTTTTCATGAATCCATGCAACTCATCAATTATTTACCACATTTTATTGTGGAAATGTGTTCATTTTCTACAGTCAAAATGGAAGATCTTTCCTTATTCTCCTTCAGCATTCTAAAAGCTAAGCCTTGGAAGTCTATTTGAAAATACCTAGCCATAAAAACCACACCCGAGAAAATTCCCTAATTCACTCTGAAAAAAAAGGTAAATGAGAATTTTAAACAAAGGAATATGTGATTCGATTTTTTTTGAAACCCACCACTTGTATGCCCTTTGTAAATATTTTTGCACTTTTCAATCTCTTATAATAAAAATCAATTTACAGTTAAAAAACTAAAGTCCATATAAGTGAACTAATCTTTTCAAGGTGACAAACCCAGGGAGTGGCAGTGCTGATTAGAAAACAGATGATGTGTCTAATTCATGTGTCAAGTCAGGCCATCCAATCACTTTAAGAGATTATCCCACCCCATCCTGCTCCCTTAATACTCCATGACCACCCTCTCAGGATATTATGCACTATGCCCCAGTGAATGCCCTAAGTGCATTTTACTTTGCAAGTTCTTGCACCATCTCTCTGGGGTGAGGTTTTCTTTTTTTCCTTTACTTTTTGGATACTATTTTTTTTTCTACATATATTAGAGAATTCAGGGAACAGAAATTATCTGTTTTTCCCTCAATATTAGCATATAATTGGCGGATCAGCAGTGTCTCCAAAAAATGAAAGCTGAGTTGAGTGAAGACAATCTTAACATCTCGAGGGGTTAGCTTTTCAAAGGAAGAGTACACCAGGAATTTATCTCAGCCCCTGGGCATCCACCTGCTCCCTTGAGAAGCCCACACTTCATACCTCAGGTTATCCTATGAGAAAAAATGACCCAAGAACTAATATTCATTAGACACTCTAGCAGACATAGCCATGGCTGATATCTTGATTTATTCACAGACAGTACTGAAACCCAGGACCAGGAAAAAACTAAAGCGTGGCTGAGGACACATCGCCCCATGAAGATTCAAAAAAAAAAAAAAAAGACCCCAAAACATTCTCATAAAATCTGTGCCTAAAGAAAAAAGATACAGATTTTTTACAATACAGCGTCATGGGATTATTATTTGCTTTTTTCTCATGGGATATATTTACAACAGAAAATAAATCTTTTTAAATGTGCCATCCAACGCCTTGTCAAAAAATGATTAATGAAATTACGATATCAAAAATGTACACTAAAAGACGAATAGTTAATAACGTGAATTAGGGAGGAGAAGTTGGCATTTGGGATTGTCAGAAAAAAATTGGAAGTTTGGTATTTTACTGCGAGCCAGAGTTAGGCTGGAGGAATGAGTGGTGTGGAGTAGACTTGAGACCCTGTTTGGGACACATGTAAAAAGTGCTGGGGGCAGATCGGTTCCCTGTGAAGTGTGAAAATAGTTAAGTGGCAGGCAATTAACTAGAGGGGGCTCTAGTACCTGGATTCCTACTTTTATTTATTATTTTGAGAGAGTTTCGCTTCTGTTGCCCAGGCTGGAGTGCAATGGCGCGATCTCAGTTCACCACAAACTCTGCCTCCAGGGCTCAAGCAATCCTCCTGCCTCACCTTCCAGAGGGGCTGGGATTACAGACATGCACCACCACACCTAGCTAATTTTATATTCTTAGTAGAGATGGGGTTTCTCCGTGTCAGGCTGGTCTCGAACTCCTAACCTCAGGTGATCTGCCCGCCTTGGCTTCCCAAAGTGCTGGGAATACAGGAGTCAGCCACCACGCCCGGCCTTGGATTCCCACTTTAAAAAATCTAACTCAAATGCTGTTTTTTGGGGGAAACGAAATTCAGGCTTAAACAGCTATAAACGGCCAATTAAATTCTGACTACATAACCAGCAAATCTGTACGGTCAAGGTGGAAATTAAGAAACTGTGTAACTGTACCTAACCTATTATTGAATTTGGATTTTTGCATCATGCACCTTATAAGTCTTTTCTTCCAGCCCCTCCCATGGACCACAAACTACAACCCATAGCTGGGTGCTGCACAATTTTAGAACTACATTTTGATTAAATTCTTCAATATTTTTGCGGAGACTCCCACGCATTTTTAATAGAAGAAAAGAGAGGCCGGCTATGGTGGTTCACGCCTGTAATCTCAGCACTTTGGGAAGCCGTGGCGGGTGGATCACTTGAGGTCAGGAGTTCGAGACCAGCCTGGCCAACACAGTGAAACCCCGTCTCTACTAAAAATACAAAAAATTAGCCAGGCGTGGGGGCGGGCACCTGTAATCTCAGTTACCCAGGAGGCTGAGGCAGGAGAACTGCCTGAGCCCGGGAGGCGGAGGTTGCGGTGAGCCGAGATCGCGCCACTGCACTCCAGCCTGGGCAACAAATCAAGACGTCATCTCAAAAAAAAAAAAAAAAAAAGATGCAAGGCAGGCAGGCAGGCAGGAGAAAATAAAGAAAATAGAGAAAAGAGAAACTGGGAACCCCATGGACCAAAGCTCTTCCCATTCATGAACCGGCACCCCGAGTCAGGATTCTCCCCGACGACCCTCCCGTGGTCCCTGCACAATCTAGGAGAGACGCCGCGCCTGCAGGGGTAGAGCTGCCCAGAAAGGGCTCCAGCCAGGGCACAGTCACTACGCAGGGAACAGACAGGACGCCTGGGGTCCCGCTGTCAGTGCAGCCGCCATCTTATGGTTGAAGGGGACGGAGGCCGAGCTGGGCAAGAACTCGTGGATCAGATTTTGGAACTGACTGCCGGGAAGCCTGAGTCCCACCACAGCCTCTTCTCGCCTGTTCCAACCAGCCTTTCCCCTCTTTCGGGATGTCGGACCCTGCACTCTTACCATTTCTAGGCTTCCGGGGGGGGGTCCTGGCGTCTTAGCAGTGAATCTCCAAATACCTGCAGGTCACAGGGCCACAGAAGCTGGGCCTCTAGGAGCAGAGGACACAGAGCAATGAGGACGAGACTTGGAGCTCTGGGTGCAGCGAGAGACAAAGGCCCCCGCCACTTCCGGAAGCCGCCCTTTCCGCTCCAGCTGCGTGCCTGATTGGACGGTTTCTAGCCCGGTGTCCCTGATTGGATGACGATTAAGACCCGTCCCTTCAGGCCCTGATTGACAGAAGATGTGATTAGATGCTGGGCTGAATGAAGAAAGAGTGACGGCCTAGGTTGCAGCCTTTTCAGACAGGGCTTCCTCCCTGAACTGAGCCAGGCCCACCCCAGAGGTATTTGCCTTTAATCTTGTGTATAAGGTTATATAAATTTATAAATAATATGCTATATGTCCATTCACAAATGAAAATAAGATATGAAGAAAATAGATTGGAGGCAAAGTTATTTTGCTATTTAACCTTGACCCTAATGGTCAGGCTGTTATCTGATTTCTTCTGTGGTGTGGGTGACTGTATGAGCATAAGCACCAATCACATGCATACATGTCTACCTGTATTTCTGCATTAATCAACATGATCTTACCAGACATCCGACTTTAAATCAGGGGAAAAAAAATCAATACCTTTAGGGTGCCCACTGTTAGAAGGTAACTAGTAATCAATATGTCATTAAATCCTGGCATCCTGTCTGCACTGGGTGCATGTATTAGTTAGATATTGCAGCATAACAAACTATCCGAAACTGATTAGCTCATTATTGAAATGATCAGCCATTTAGGCTGGGCTCAGTGGGGCCATTCTTCTGCTCTCAGCTGACCTCCTCCAGACATATGTCATCAGCTGCTTGTTGACTAAGTAGCCGTGCTTCTGGGGGTGAGCTTCTGCTTCTGGGCCTGTCAACAGGGACACCTTGCTTTTTCTCATGATATCTTATCCTTCATCTGGCTAACAGAGGCTTTTTCCATGGAGATGGCAGAATTCTGAAATAAAAACAGAAGCATTTGATACCATTTGAGCTCAAGCCCCAGACTAGCACACTGTCATGTTCATAGGTTTCTGCTGTCCTAAGAAAATCAGATCAGCCAGATCTATGGCTTGAAAAACAGATTCTGTATCTCAATAGGAACAGCTGTAAAAGCACCTGGCAATGGATATAGGAGGAATGAAAATTTGCTACAGTTTTTGCAATCAGAATCAGTCTGCCTTTTTTGCATATGTGGTTGATAGAAGTCTTCCACATTGGCCGGGCATGGTGGTTCACACCTGTAATCCTAGCACTTTGGGAGGCCGAGGCAGGCGGATCGCTGAGGTCAGGAGTCTGAGACTAGCCTGGCCAACATGGCAAAACCCTTCTCTACTAAAAATACAAAAAAAAAAAAAAAAAATTAGCTGGGAATGGTGGCAGGCGCCTGTAATCCCAGCTACTCGGGAGCCTGAGACAGGAGAATGGCTTGAACCTGGGAGGCAGAGGTTGCAGTGAGCAGAGATCACGCCACTGCACTCCAGCCTGGGGGACAAGAGCAAAACTCCATATCAAAAAAAAAAAAAAGAAAGAAAGAAAATGTCTTCCACATCACATCAAGAAACTTGTTCAAGGACCCACAGCTACTAAATAGCTGGGCTGAGACTCGGGATCAACTCTGTCTGACTCCAAAGCCCATGCACTTCTAGAGATCAAGCTATAATACTAAAGTAGCTGCCAGAGGCCCTTGAAATCCTGGAGAGTGACACTTCTAAAATAGAAGCCAGATTCCTATTAGATTTTTTGCCCATACAGTATGTTTATTATAGGAAAGAATCTACTCAAGAAATTGCAGAAGCACACAGTGGCTCACACCTGTAATCCTAGCACTTTGGGAGACTGAGATGGGAGAATCACTTGAGCCCAGAAGTTCAAGTGCAGCCTGGGCAATATAGTAAAATGCTGTCTTCATAAAAAATTAACCAGGCTTATGTCATGGTAGTCCCAGCTAATTGGGTGGCTGAGGCAGAAAGATTGCTCAAGCCTGGAAAGTTAGGGCTGCAGTGAGCCATAATTGGTTACATCACTACTCTCCAGCCAGGGTCATAGGGTGAGACACTGTCAAAAAAAAAAAAAAAAAAAAAAAGAAGCATTTTGAAAGGACATAGAATAATTTGGGAAAATAGCTGAGAAATTAGTTTAGAAAATCAAAGTGCAACAACACGTTATTTATTTTTCATCATAGAAAAAATTTGAAAACTTTTCAAAGGAAAAAACTTTATAGAAATTAAATTTAACAGTTTAATTGAGCAAAGAGTGATTTGCACATCAGGTAGACTGGATCCAGGGTACGCTCAGAGAGACTCCAGCAAAGCCACATGGTGGTAAAAGATTTGTAGACAGAAAATGCAAAGTGATATAGAGAAAATGAAAGTTATGTACAGAAACAGCTCTATTGATTACAGCTTGAGATTTGTCTTATTAAAATATGTTTTGAATAGCTGATGTCCTTTTATTGGCCAAAATACAGCAGTTGGTACAAGAATGGATTAGTCTATTTACATATCCAATTAGGTGTCAGTTTACTATGTAAAAAAAAAAAAAAAAAAAGAGGGGGCCAGGAGTGGTGTCTCACACCTGTAATCCCAGCACCTTGGGAGGCCAATCTCACGAGGTCAGGAGATTGAGAACATCCTGGCTAACACGGTGAAACTCCATCTCTACTAAAAATACAAAAAATTAGCCAGGCATGGTGGCAGGCACCTGTAGTCCCAGCTACTCAGGAGGCTGAGGCAGGAGAATGGCATGAACCTGGGAGGTAGAGCTTGCAGTAAGCGGAGATCCTGCCACTGCACTCCAGCCCAGGCAATAGAGCAAGACTCCATCTCAAAGAAAAAAAAAGAAAAGAAAAGAAACTGTTGACCGAAATCCAAAATTAAACATAAAAGGGGGCAGCTTTAGGGTATAATTAATTTAACAATTTCTCTCTTTTGCTCGTCTTCTAAATTTTGAGATATAGACCAAAAGTTTAGACAGTAAAATAATTCTGTTACCATCAAAAATATACTAATTTAGTCTCAAATCCCACTGTGAAATAGCAGAACTGTGAGTTTTATAAAATGGAAACAAGAACTTAAGGTTATTATTTTTTATTATTTATTTTTTAAAGGGTTAGAGTACAGGGGACCTCCTTGTGTTGAAATCTGTTTACAGAAGGAAACCAAAACCTGGCCTGTTTTAGGATCTGCATATTTGCTTAAATTTTCAGTTTGATTATATCACATTTAGCATGAGTGACTCATTTTAGTTTGATCTGTTTGGGTCTAGTGAACAAACTCAGTCCACAATGATGGCCTCCAATAATTATGTTGAAGAAATTCTTTTAGTAAGTTTTCACATAGCTCAGAGTGTGACCAAACTTCAGGGCCTCTGTACCACTCTCAGTTTCCATTATTTTGGATTTTTATCTTTATAACTTTATTCATAGGTTATGGAGTCTTCATAGTCACATATGTCTTTGAGTTTCTGTCACTCCAGTTAAAGGGAGACCATTTGACATTCTACAGATGACTTCATGCAAACATTTGTAACTTTTGACAGAATACAGTGCAGCAGAGAGACTACTATTTTGACTATCAGGAGGATAATACCAAGAGTTCGAAGCATGCTTTTTAGCCTTGAACAAATAACTAAAGTTAAATAGATAATTGTTAGATAAATGGTCTACTTGTTACTAGTTGAGGGTGTCCAGATTCTTAGCATCTTGAACAAATAATTGGACAAAATGCACAAACAAAGCAAGGAAAGAATAAAGCAACAAAAGCAGAAATTTATTGAAAATGAAGGTACACTGGATCCGTTCCAAGATGGCCGAATAGGAAGAGCTCTGGTCTGCAGCTCCCAGTGTGATTAACACAGAAGACGGGTGACTTCTGCATTGCCAACTGAGGTACCTGGTTCATCTCATTGAGACTGGTTGGACAGTGGGTGCAGCCCATGGAGGGCAAGCCAAAGCAGGGCAGGGCATACCTTACCCAGGAAGCACAAAGGGTCTGGGGATTTCCCTTTCCTACCCAAGGGAAGGCGTGACAGACTGTACTGGGAAAATCGGGACATTGCCACCTAAATACTCCACTTTTCCAATGATCTTAGCAAATGGCACACCAGGAGATTATATCCCATGCCTGGTTAAGCAGGTCCCATGCCCACAGAGCCTTGCTCACTGCTAGTGCAGCAGTCCGAGATCGAACTGCTAGAAGGCAGCCTGGCTGGGGGAGGGGCATCTGCCATTGCTGAAGCTTGAGTAGGTAAACAAAGTGACTGGGAAGCTCAAACTGGGTGAGCGCACAGCAGTTCAATAAGGCTGTCCTGCCTCTGTAGACCCCAGTTCTGGGGGCAGGGCATGCCTGAACAAAAGGCAGCAGAAACTTCTGCAGACTTAAACATCCCTGTATGACAGCTCTGAAGAGACCAGTGGTTCTCCCTGCATGGTGTTTGAGCTCTGAGAATGGACAGACTGCCTCCTCAAGTGGGTCCCTGACCCCCATGTAGCCTAACTGGGAGACATCTCCCAGTAGGGACCGACTGACACCTCATACAGCCAGGTGTCCCTCTGAGATGAAGCTTCCAGAAGAAGGACCAGGCATCAATATTTGCAGTTCTGAAATAGTTGCTGCTCTGCAGCTTCTGCTAGTGATACCCAGGCAAACAGGACCTGGAGTGGACCTCCAGCAAATTCCGACAGATCTGCAGCTGAGGGACCTGACTGTTAGAAGGAAAACTAACAGACAGAAAGGAATAGCATCAATATCAACAAAAAGGACACCCACACCAAAACCCCATCTGTGAGTCACCATCATCAAAGACCAAAGGTAGATAAAACCCCAAAGATGGGGAGAAACCAGAGCAGAAAAGCTAAAATCTGTAAAAACCAGAGGGCCTCTTCTCCAAAGAATTGCAGCTCCTCACCAGCAATAAAACAAAGCTGGATGGAAAATGACTTTGACGAGTGGGCAGAAGTAGAAGGTTGGTAATAACAAACTTCTCCGAGGTAAAGGAAGATGTTCGAACCCATCACAAGGAAGCTAAAAACTTTGAAAAAAGATTACACAAATGGCTAACTAGAATAAACAGTGTAGAAAATACCTTAAATGACCTGAGGGAGCCGAAAACCCTGGCACAAGAACTACGTGACACATGCACAAGTTTCAGTAGCCTATTCGATCAAGTGGAAGAAAGGGTATCAGTGACTGAAGAACAAGTTAATGAAATAAAGCAAGAAGAGAAGTTTAGAGTAAAAAGAGTAAAAAGAAACAAACAAAGCCTCCAAGAGATATTGGACTATGTGAAAAGACCAAACCTACGTTTGATTGGTGTACCTGAAAGTGATGGGGAGAATGGAACCAAGCTGGAAAACTCTCTTCAGGATATTATCCAGGATAACTTCCCCAACCTAGCAAGGCAGGCCAACTTTCAAATTCAGGAAATACAGAGAACACCACAAAGATACTCCTCAAGAAGACCAACCCCAAGACACATAATTGTCAGATTCACCAAGGTTGAAATGAAGGAAAAAATGTTAAGGGCAGCCAGAGAGAAAGGTCAGGTTACCCACAAAGGGAAGCCCATCAGACTAACAGCGGATCTCTCAGCAGAAACTCTACAAGCCAGAAGAGAGTGGGGGCCAATATTCAACATTCTTACAGAAAAGAATTTTCAAACCAGACTATCATATCCAGCCAAACTAAGCTTCATAAGCGAAGGAGAAATAAAATCATGTACAGACAAGCAAATGTTGACAGATTTTTGTCACCCCCAGACCTGCCTTACAAGAGCTCCTGAAAGAAGAAGTAAACATGGAAAGGAACAACCAGTACTAGCCACTGCAAAAACATGCCAAATTTTAAAGACCATTGATGCTACAAAGAAACTGCATCAATAAATGGGCAAAATAACCAGCTAACATCATAAAGACAGGATCAAATTCACACATAACAATATTAACCTTAAATGTAAATGGGCTAAATGCCCCAATTAAAAGACACAGACTGGCAAATTGGATAAAGAGACAAGACCCATCAGTGTGCTGTATTTAGGAGACCCATCTCACGTGCAGAGACACACATAGGCTCAAAATAAAGGGATGAAGGAAGATCAACCAAGCAAATGTAAAGGAAAAAAAAAGCAGGGGATGCAATTTTAGTCTCTGATAAAACAGACTTTAAACCAACAAAGATCAAAAGAGACAAAGCAGGCCATTACATATAAAGGCATCAATTCAACAAGAAGAGCTAACTCTCCTAAATATACGTGCACCCAACAAAGGAGCACCCAGATTCATAAAGCAAGTCCTTAGAGACCTACAAAGAGACTTAGACTCCCACACAATAATATTGGGAGACTTTAACACCCCACTGTCAATATTAGACAGATCAATGAGACAGAAGATTAACAAGGATACCCAGGACTTGAACTCAGCTCTGCACCAAGCAGACCTAACAGACATCTACAGAACTCTCCACCTCAAATCAACAGAATATACATTCTTCTCAGCACCACATCTCACTTATTCTAAAATTGACCACATAGTTGGAAGTAAAGCACTCCTCAGCAAATGTAAAAGAACAGAAATCACAACAAACTGCCTCTCAGACTACAGTGCAATCAAATTAGAACTCAGGACTAAGAAACTCACTCAAAAACACACAACTACAAGGAAACTGAACAACTTGCTCCTGAATGACTACTAGGTAAATAACAAAATGAAGGCAGAAATAAAGATGTTCTTTGAAACCAATGAGAACAAAGACACACGTACTGGAATCTCTGGGACACATTTAAAGCAGTGTGTAGAGGGAAACTTATAGCACTAAATGCCCATAAAAGAAAGCAGGGAAGATCTGAAAATCAACACCCTAATATCACAATGAAAAGAACTAGAGAAGTAAGAGCAAACAAATTCAAAAGCTAGCAGAAGGCAAGAAATAACTAAGATCAGAGCAGAACTGAAGGAGATAGAGACACAAAAAACCCTTCAAAAAATCAATGAATCCAGGAGCTGGTTTTTGGAAAAGATCAACAAAATTGATAGACTGCTAGCAAGACTAATAAAGAAGAAAAGAGAGAAGAATCAAATAGATGCAATAAAAAATGATAAAGGGGATATCACCACGAATCCCACAGAAACAGAAACTACCATCAGAGAATACTATAAACACCTCTACACAAATAAACTAGAAAATCTAGAAGAAATGGATACATTCT
The DNA here is from genome assembly GCF_009764315.1 of Trachypithecus francoisi. Classification (NCBI taxonomy): domain Eukaryota; kingdom Metazoa; phylum Chordata; class Mammalia; order Primates; family Cercopithecidae; genus Trachypithecus; species Trachypithecus francoisi. The sequence goes on from NW_022681457.1 coordinate 55,361,305, forward strand.
TGGACACATACGCCCTCCCAAGACTAAACCAGGAAGAAGTTGAATCGCTGGATAGACCAATAACAGGCTCTGAAATTGAGGCAATAATTAATAGGCTACCAACCAAAAAAAAATCCAGTACCAGACGGATTCACAATCGAATTCTACCAGAGTTACAAAGAGGGACTGGTACCATTCCTTCTGAAACTATTCCAATCAACAGAAAAGGAAGAAATCCTCCCTAACTCATTTTATGAGGCCAGCATCATCCTGATACCAAAGCCTGGCAGAGACATAACAACAAAAACAACAACAACAAAGAATTTTAGAACAATATCCCTGATGAACATCAATGCAAAAATCCTCAATGAAATGCTGGCAAACCGAATCCAGCAGCACATCAAAAAGTTTATCCACCAAGATCAAGTTGGCTTCACCCCTGGGAGGCAAGGCTGGTTCAACATATGCAAACCAATAAACATAATCCATCACATAAACAGAACCAACGACAAAAACCACATGATTATCTCAATAGATGCAGAAAAGGCCTTCGACAAAATTCAACAGCACTTCATGCTAAAAACTCTCAAAAACTAGGTATTGATGGAATGTGTTTCAAAATAATAAGAGCTATTTATGACAAACCCACAGCCAATATCATACTGAATGGGCAAAAACTGGAAGCATTCCCTTTGAAAACTGGCACAAGACAGAGATGCCCTCTCTCACCACTCCTATTCAACATAGTGTTGGCCAGGGCAATCAGAAAAAAGAAAGAAAGAAAGGGTATTCAATTAGTAAAAGAGGAAGTCAAATTGTCCCTGTTTGCAGATGACATGATTGTATATTTAGAAAACTCCATTGTCTCAGCCCAAAATCTCCTTAAGCTGATAAGCAACTTCAGTAAAGTCTCAGGATACAAAATCAATGTGTAAAAATCACAAGCATTGTTATACACCAATAATAAACAGAGAGTCAAATCATGAGTGAACTTCCATTCACAATGGCTACAAAAAGAATAAAATACCTAAGAATCCAACTTACAAGGGATGTGAAGGACTTCTTCAAGGAGAACTACAAACCACTATTCAATGAAATAAAAGAGGACACAAATGAATGGAAGAAGATTCCATGCTCATGGATTGGAAGAATCAGTATCTTGAAAATGGCCATACTGCCCAAGGTAATTTATAGATTCAATGCCATCCCCATCAAGCTACCAATGACTTTCTTCACAGAATTGGAAAAACTACTTTAAAGTTCACATGGAACCAAAAAGGAGCCCACATTGCCAAGACAATACTAAGCCAAAAGAACAAAGCCGAAGGCATCACACTACCTGACTTCAAACTATACTGCAAGGCTACAGTAACCAAAACAGCATGATACTGGTACCAAAACAGAGATATAGACCAATAGAACAGAACAGAGGCCTCAGAAATAACACATCTACAACCATGTGATCTGTGACAAACCTGATAAAAGCAAGACACGGGGAAAGTATTCCCTATTTTAAAAATGGTGCTGGGAAAACTGGCTAGCCATAGGTAGAAAGCTGAAACTGGATCCCTTCCTTACACCTTATACAAAAATTAATTCAAGATGGATGGAAGACTTAAATGTTAGACCTAAAACCATGAAAACCTTAGAAGTAAACCTAGGCAATACCATTCAGGACATAGGCATGGGCGAGGACTTCATGACTAAAACACCAGAAGTAATGGCAACAAAATCCAAAATAGACAAATGGGTTCTAATTAAACTAAAGAGCTTCTGCACAGCAAAAGAAGCTACTGTCAGAGTGAACAGGCAACCTACAGAATGGGAGAAAATTTTTGCAATCTACCCATCTGACAAAGGGTTAATATCTAGAATCTACAAAGAACTTGAACAGATTTATAAGAAAAAAACAAACAACCCCAACAAAAAGTGGGCAAAGGATATGAACAGACACTTCTCAAAAGAAGACATTTATGCAGCCAACAGACACATGAAAAAATGCTCATCAGCACTGGTCATCAGAGAAATGCAAATCAAAACCACAATGAGATACCATCTCACACCAGTTAGAATGGCAATCATTAAAAAATCAGGAAACAACAGATGCTGGAGAGGATGTGGAGAAATAGGATCACTTTTACACTGTTGGTGGGACTGTTAATTAGTTCAACTATTGTGGAAGATAGTGTGGTGATTCCTCAGTGATCTAGAACTAGATCTAGAACTTTAGCCAGCAATCCCATTACTGGGTATATACCCAAAGGATTATAAATCATGCTAGTCTAAAGACATGCACATGTATGTTTATTGCAGCACTATTCACAATAGCAAAGACTTGGAACCAACCCAAATGTCCATCAATGATAGACTGGATTAAGAAAATGTGGCACATATACACCATGGAATACTATGCAGCCATAAAAAAGGATGGGTTTATGTCCTTTGCAGGGACATGGATGAAGCTGGAAACCATAATTCTCAGCAAACTATCACAAGGACAGAAAACCAAACACTTCATGTTCTCACTCATAGGTGGGAATTGAGCAATGAGAACACTTGGACACAGGGTGGGGAACATCATACACTGGGGCCTGTTTTGGGGTGGGGGGTTGGGGGAGGGATAGCATTAGGAGAAATACCTAGTGTAAATGATGAGTTGATGGGTTCAGGAAACCAACATGGCACATGTATACCTATGTAACAAACCTGCACATTGTTCACATGTACCCTCAAACTTAAAGTATAATAATAATAATAATAATAATATAAAGAAAGCAAACAGGAGAGTAACATCACCTGACTCCTGGATTAGGAATATGTCACAATTTTTCCAGAGCAGGGACCAGGCAAGAGAGTGATATCACCTAATTGCCTGACCAGTGTTCTTTTACAGTTCTCTCCTGAAAGCAAGGCACAGACAGCAAAGTAACATCCCTTGGGTACCAGGTCTAGCTATATGTCATAACTCTCTCTGCAGGCAAGGCCTGCGTACAAAACACACACCACATGGTTACTGAACTCAGAAATATGTCCCAGTCTTCTGTGTGGGCATGGTGCACATGGAAGATGAGAGTCACACCTGCAAAGTAATGGATGCAGAGATCTGTCACAAGGGCTCTTCTGGGCAGGGCTTTTCACCCATTTGGTGTGACACAGCAACATAGGAGATTGAGACCAGCCTGGCCAACGTGGTGAAACCCCGTCTCCACTAAAAAATACAAAAATTAGCCCAGCGTGGTGGTGCACACTTGTAATCCCAGCTACTTGGGAGGCTGAGGCAGGATAATCGCTTGAACCTGGGAGGCAGCGATTGCAGTGAGCTGAGATTATGCCACTGCACTGGGTGACCAGAGCAAAACTCGGTCTCGAAAAAAAATAAAAAGAAAAACAACAATAAAAAACAGGAGAGTGGTATCACCTAGATGCTAGGTGCAATGATATGTCACAATCCCCCTTTTTTCAGAGTTCAGGTAAAAAAGGAGAGTCACATCACATAGGTGATTTTTTAAAAAATACCGTAATTTCCCTATTAGCAGGGCCCATGCAGGAGAGTCACATTACCTAGGTGCTGGATGAACCAAATTTGAATACACACAATGTATACAGGGTCCAAGTAGTAAAGGAGAGTCACATCACCTTGATGCTAGGTCAAAAGATATGGCACAATATCCCCTAAGAAAGGGGGGCTCATGCAGCAGAGTCACACCACCTGAGAGGGCTCCAGAGATATGTCAAAATGCCCTATGTGGGCACGGCTCATGAAGAAGAGAAGAGTCACATAACCTAGGAACTGGCCGGGTGCGGTGGCTCAAGCCTGTAATCCCAGCACTTTGGGAGGCCGAGACGGGTGGATCACAAGGTCAGGAGATCGAGACCATCCTGGCGAACACGGTGAAACCCCGTCTCTACTAAAAAATACAAAAAACTAGCCGGGCGAGGTGGTGGGCGCCTGTAGTCCCAGCTTCTCGGGAGGCTGAGGCAGGAGAATGGCGTGAACCCGGGAGGCGGAGCTTGCAGTGAGCTGAGATCCGGCCACTGCACTCCAGCCTGGGCGACAGAGGGAGACTCCGTCTCAAAAAATAAAAAATAAAAAAATAAAAATAAAAATAAGCATAACGTAGGAACTGGGCCTGGTTATATGTCACAATCAAGTCTCATTATGTAGGTGCTAAGACAAGTTATATGACACAATCCCCATGGTGGACAGCTCTCAGAGACGAAAGGAGAGTCATATCATCAGTTTATGGTCCCAGGGAGGTGCCATAATGTCCCCTGTGGCCAGGGACCAGGCAGAAAAATTACATCACCTGTGTACTGGGCCTAGGGATTAGCCACTGTCCCTTCTGTGGTCAGGGCCCAGGCAGGAGAGAAGAGTAACATCACTGAGATGCTTGGCACAGATACGTTACAATGTCTCCTAGAGAAAAACTCATGGAAAAGTGGGGAGTAACATCAAATAGACAATAGGTTCAGAAATATGGCAAAATGCTCCCTATAGACAGTGTAGGTGAGATATTCACATCATCTGGGTGTTAGACCCAGCAATATGTTACAATATCCCATGTGGGCAGGGCACAGAAAAGAGAAACACATTACCTGGGTGTGGGGACCAGTGATATGTCACAACGCCCTCTCTGGCAGCACCAAGGCAAGAGCATAGGGTCACATCATCTACATGCTGGGTCCAACGATGTGTCACAATCCCATCTGTGTGCTGGGCCCAGGCAGGAGAGTCAAATCACTCAGGTTCTGAGCAGAGGCATGTATCACAATCACACTTCCAGAAAGGCCCAAGGATGAGAAGAACAATTTCTCACATGTCCCCATTCTAGGTATGAAAGTCAACATCATGCCAGATGCGGTGACTTAGATCTGTAATCCCAGCACTTTGGGAGGCCGAGGCGAGCTGATCACCTGAGGTCAGGAGTTTGAGACCAGCCTGGCCAACATGACGAAATCTGGTCTCTACTAAAAATACAAAAATTAGGCGCAGTGGCAGGTGCCTGTAGTCCCAGCTGCTTAGGAGGCTGAGGCAGGAGAATCACTTGAACCCGGGAAGCAGAGGTTGTAGTGAGCCGAGATCGTGCCACTGCAGGGTGACAGAGCCTGTCTCTATCTAAAGAAAAAAAGTCAACACCATTAGGATGTTGGGTCTAAATACACAAGTCATAATCTCAATGTGGATGGATCCGTGCATGAGAACCTCAATGTCTCCTGCAGACTGTCGCCTCAGTAAAATCATAGTCTCCCAGGTGTACTGAATCTTGATCTGAGAGTCACCAACCCACTCATGGGCCAGATCCACATATGAGAGTCAATTTTGCAACTTTCCACTGCCTCTAGGTATGAGATTCAGAACTTAAGAAGTAAGTTGTGTTTATGTACAAGGATGAAAGTATTTACTGTTGGCATGGTTGTGCATATGAGTGTCACAATGTCACCTGTGTACTGGGCCATGTAAGGGCACTCAATGTATTAACCAAGGGCTTTATACAATATGCATGAGAGTCACAATTTAACACCTTTGTGGTGGTATGAACCCATGTTGTACCCATGGCTCTAAGCCCAGGAATGAGAGTCAACATCTCTCCAATTGGCTGATCCATATAGGAGAGTCCTTGCCTGCCTATGAATTACATTTAGAAATGAGTCATTATTCCTACTTTGACTGGATGTTTGCATATCACAGTCACAATTCCAACTATGGGCTGGACACGGTGGCTCATGCCTATAATCCCAGCACTTTGGGAGGCTGAGGTGGGTGGATCATCTGAGGTCAGGAGTTCAAGTCTGAGACCAGCCTGGCGAACAAGGTGAAACCCCATCTCTACTAAAAAGTACAAAAATTTGTCAGGTGTGGTGGTGGATGCCTGTAGTCCCAGCTACTCAGGAGGCTGAGATGGGAGGATCACTTGAGGCTGGAAGGCAGAGGTTGCAGTGAGCAGAGATCACACCACCACAATCCAGCCTGGGCAACAGAGCAAGACTCCATCTCAAAACAAAAACGGAAACAAAAACAAGCCATAATTCCAACTATGGACTGCATCTGCATGTGAGAGTCAGGACCTCAACAGTGGGCTCTCTCCATGGTGAGGTTACAATTATAATGGTTGGCAGGGTGTTCATTTAAGAAACACAGTCTCATCTGTGTTTTTGCCTTGTGATGATACTCTGTGTCACCTGAGATGCTTTTTACAATATTCGAGAGACTAGTAATTTTCTTTTTTTTTTTTTTCTTTTTTTGATAGGGAGTCTCACTCTGTGGCCCGGGCTGGAGTGCAGTGGCCAGATCTCAGCTCACTGCAAGCTCTGCCTCCCAGGTTCACGCCATTCTCCTGCCTCAGCCTCCCCAGTAGCTGGGACTACAGGTGCCCGCCACCTCGCCCAGCTAGTTTTTTGTGTTTTTTAGTAGAGACGGGGTTTCACCATGTTAGCCAGGATGGTCTCAATCTCCTGATCTCGTGATCCGCCTGCCTCGGCCTCCCAAAGTGCTGGGATTACAGGCTTGAGCCACCGCGCCTGGCCTGAGACTAGTAATTTTCTATGACCTTTGCAAAAAGAGGAGACTCAGGACTGTATTTGTTTACCTAAGCCTAGCTAGGAGAGAGTATATCTCTTTTGTTGTCTGGTTCGACGTGTGAGAATCACCATAGCAATTGTAAGCTGGGGCAAGATATGTGTCACAATTACACCTGTGTGTAGGGAGTGAGCAGGAGAGTCGCATCACCTGGGGCTGGTCCAGAGATATGCCACAATCTTTTTTGAGGGCAAGGACCAGGCAGGAGAGTCACATCGCCTAGGTGCTTGGCCAGGGATGCATTAAAATCTCTTCCTAGCTGGGCACAGTGGCTCATGCCTGTAATCCCAGCACTTTGAAAGGCCAAGGCCTGATCACTTGAGGTCAGGAGTTTGAGACTAGACTGGCCGATATGCTGAAACCCCATCTATACTGAAAATACAAAAATTAGCTGGGCATAGTGGTGCACACCTGTAATCCCAGCTACTCAGGAGGCTGAGGCAGGAGAATCACTTGAACCTGGGAAGCAGAGGTTGCAGTGAGCCAAGATTGTGCCACTGTACTCCAGTCTGGGCAATAGAGTGAGATTCCTTAAAAAAAAAAAAAAACCCAAAAAACTCTTCCTGTAAGATAGGCACAGGCAGGAAGACAGCAAGTCACATCACCTGGCTGCTGGGCCCAGTGATATGTCATAACGCTGTCTATAAGCAGCACCCTGAGAGGTGAGATACAATACCTGGTGGCTGATCCCAGTGATATGTTACAATATTTTCTTTGGGCATGGTGCATGTAAGTGAGGAAAGTCATATTTCACGGGTGATGTATGCCAAAATATGTCACAAGTCCCCCTGTAGGCAGGGCTGAGGCAAGAGGCTCCCATCCCCTAATGTCAGACGTAGTGATATGTGACAATACCCAAAATATGCAAGGTCCAGGCAAAAGGTGAGAGTTACATCATCTAGGTGCTGGGTCCAGGGGGATCCATCACAATTCTTTTTTTGACAGGGCATAGACTGAAGAAGAGTCACATCATCTAGGTGATGAATATAAAAGATATGTCATAATACTCTTTTATTTTTTATTTTTTTGAGACAGAGTCTTGCTCTGTCACCTAGGCTGGAGTGCAATGGCACGATCTCTGGTCACTGCAACCTCTGCTCCTGGGTTCAAGCGGTTCTCCTGCCTCAGCCTCCCGAGTAGCTGGGACTACAGGCGCCTGCCACCGTGCCTGGCTAATTTTTTTTGTATTTTAGTAGAGACGGGGTTTCACCGTGTTAGCCAGGATGGTCTTGATCTCCTGACCTCATGATCCGCCCGTCTCGGCCCCCCAAAGTGCTGGGATTACAGGCTTGAGCCACTGCGCCCAGCCAGGCACAGAGATCTTATCAGAATGTTTTTGGGTCAAGCTTCTGGTTTGGAAAAATCTATGGGGTGATGTGTCCTCAGCCACCTTTTAGTTTCTTCCTGGTCCTGGGTTTCAGTACTATCTGGGAATAAACCAAGATATCTACCATGGTTCTGTCAGCTAAAGTGCCTAGTGAATGTCAGCTTCTGGTTTATTTTCTCCATAGGATGACCTGAGGTATGGAATGTGTCCTCTCAAGGAAGCAAGTGGATGCCCTGGGGCTGAGAGGAATCTTCTGGTGCACTCTTATTTTGAAAAGGTAACCCCTGGAGACATTAAAATTGTCCTCACCCAACCTAGCTTTCATTTCTTGGAAACACATTGCTGGTCAGCCAATCAGATGCTGGTATTGAAGGGAAAACGCAAAAATAATTTCTGCTCCCTGGATTATCTAAGGGGGCAGAAAAATAGTGAAATAAATATAAAGAAAAATAGTGGGAAAAAAAAGTGAAAATTTTGTTACCAAAAAGTATTCCAAAAGACCAATAACAACAGAATTGACCCCAGTGACATGGTGTAAGAGCTTGCAAAGTAAAATGCACCTGGCGCAGTCACTGGGGCATAATGCAATGTCTTCTGAGTGGGTGGTTCTTGAGCACATAAGTGAGCAGGAGTGGGTGGAAGAATCTCTCCCGTGATTGAATGACCTGACTTGAAACATGAGCCCATGTGAAATTTTATTTAGACCACTGAAGACACATGTAGCTGATCTCCCCCACCCCCCGCCGTAAGGCAGAGTCTCACTCTGTGGCCGGGCTGAAGTGCAGTGACGTGATCTCGGCTCACTGCAACCTGTGCGTCCCAGGTTCAAACGGTTCTCTTGCCTCAGCCTCCCAAGTAGCTGGGAGTACAGGCACGTGCCACCAAGCCCAGCTAATTTTTGTGTTTTTAGTAGAGGCGGGGTTTCACTATATTAGCCAGGATGGTCTCAATCTTCTCATGATCTGCCCACCTCTGTCTCCCAAAGTGCTGGGATTACAGGCGTGAGCCACCACGCCCAGCTTTAGCCGATTTTTTTTCATGAGAAAAAGAAGAAAAAATATGTGCCGAGATTTTACCGAAAAGGGTCCCAATCCAAACCCCAAAAGAGGGTCCTTGGATTTCGCTCAAGAATCAAGGTGAGTCCGTAAAGTGAAAGCAAGTTTATTAATAAGAAATAAAAGAATGGCTTACTCTATAGGCAGAGCAGCCCTGAGGGCTGCTGGTTGCCCGTTTTTATGGTTATTTCTTGATTATTTGCTAATCAAGCGGTGGAGTATATATGCCTCCCCATTTTAGATCCTGAAGGGTAGCTTCCTGATGTTTCCATGGCATTTGTGAACTGTCATAGCACTGGTGGGAGTGGAGCAGTGAGGATGACCAGAGGTCACACTCACCACCATCTTGGTTTTGGTGGGTTTTATCCCACTTCTTTACTGCAAGTTGTTTTATCAGCCAGGTCTTTCTGACCTGTATTTTGTGCTGACCTTCTATCTCATCCCGTGACTTAGAATGCCTAACCATCTGGGAAAGCAGGCCAGTAGATGTCAGCCCTGTTTTACCCAGGCCCTATTCAAAATAGATTTGCTCTGGTTCAATATGCTTCTGACATTCCCCCCACCCCGCCTTTTTTTTTTAAACAAGGAAACCCTTAACCCTAAGGGTTGTAGAGGAATGAAAATCGATCTTCTGCTACTACTTCATGCTGAATAGAGGTGATGATATTCTTGCCTAACTTTTAGGGTCTTTTGTATCTGAGGTAGAGAGGAGCTCAATCAGAAAGCATCAGTATGATGAGGGCCATTCCTAATTCTGAGTTCCAACAATAGGTGATATCTGGAAGATTAGTAAGTGTTCACTTTAAGAAAACACCCAGGAAGTTTATTCTGCATTTCTACACAAGGAGTACAATGGCAATATATCAATATATTCACAGTAAAGCAAAATAAGCAAAATTATTCCAAGTAAACTTAAGAAAGCTTTTCATGAACTGGGCATTTGTTGGAACGAAGCTGTTATGAAGTTGGTGGCTGATTGTAATGTCTTCAGAATTCAAACAGTGATCCAGATTTTTACATTACCCATCCCTCTTGCTTGTTTCTTCTGAGCTGTAGCCAGAGATTACTGGTTTGTTCACAGAAATTAGTAAGGTTAGCTAAAATTGTAGAAAGAAACTCAAAAACAACTGATGAGAATAGAATCTAACAAAAAGTGTACCATAGTATTTGAAATATAATTTCTCTTTCCAGTTTCCCATTTTTATTAAAGATGAATTATAATAGGGCCAATTTACTTGTGAAATAAGTTTTAGTCTTATACTTGGCCTGATTATTTCTTTTCACGTAGGCCTTTTAAATTGGCTTTGATGGAACCTTGTTTTATAAAAGGAATCTCAGATAAGAATTTTTTTTTATTTACCACAAGCCAGGAACCCTGTACAGGGGCTGTGTAGACAAGGTATGATACCAGTTTTCCCATGGAGCTTTTATTGGTTCTACAAGTCAAGTTTAGTTCATTAAAGCATAACATGTCATTCTAGTCATAGCCTTAGTAAAATAACAAGTTTCCCTAATTGTGTCCTGTTGTAAAAGAAAACAGTTTCTTATTGCACTTATATAAATAAGTAAATTGTCATAAGTTCAGAATACTCAGAAATATTTTCCAAATTTTTTTCACAGGTGTATACTTTACTCAATTGTTAGAAGGTGTGAATAGTTCAAAAGAATAGTTTTTTTGACTCTGAAAAACAAAACAAAGGATCAATGACGTTTTAGGCAAAGTCAAAAAATATTACTTCAGTCTTCTATTAGTTTAGTCCACTCAGTTAATTCCTGTTCTGTTTGATAGTCATGACCATTTTAGTTCTCCATTAGTACTGAAAGTTCTTCCTCAGGCCGGGCACAGTGGCTCACCCCTGTAATCCCAGCATTTTGGGAGGCCAAAGAGGGTGGATCACGAGGTCAGGAGATCGAGACTATGCTGGCTAATATGGAGAAACCTCGTGTCTACTAAAAATACAAAAAAAAAAAAAAAAACAGCTGGGCATGGTTGCAGGCACCTGTAGTCCCAGCTAGTTGGGAGGCTGAGGCAGGAGAATGGCGTGAACCTGGGAAGTGGAGCTTGCAGTGAGCTGAGATCGAGCCACTGCACTCCAGCCTGGGTGACAGAGTGAGACTCCATCTCAAAAAAAGAAAAGAAAAAGCTCTTCCTCTATTCTAATGTCACAATTTCTAATGTTATCAAAAACTTGCATTTAGGGACATCTGCCAATGTCTTATAGTTGACTACAAATCATCTTTTGAAGAGGATCAACACAAGATGATTGTCCGGATGGCCAAGTCTTAGGGCAGTTACAGTAGAAAAAGAACATGATTGACAAGGAAATTTGGTTAGCTCTGTGGCATACAATGATTTTAGGTAACAATTGTAATTATTATTATTTTTTTTTTTTGAGGTGGAGTCTTGCTCTGTCCCCTAGGCTGGAGTGTAGTGGCGCAATCTTGGCTCACTGCAATCTCTGCCTCCCAGGTTCAAGTGACTCTCCCGCCTCAGCCTCCCAAATAGCTAGGATTACAGGCACCTGCCATCATGCCCGGCTAAGTTTTGTATTTTTAGTAGAGATGGGGTTTCGCCGTGTTGGACAGGCTGGTCTTGAACTCCTGATCTCAGGTGACCCGCTCGCCTCAGCCTCCCAAAGTGTAATTATTAATAATATACACTTAGTCATATTAGAATTATAACAATTTCCTTTTTTTTTTTTTTGAGTTGGAGTCTTACTCTTTTGCTCAGGCTGGAGTGCAGTGGTGTGATCTTGGCTCACTGCAGCCTCTGCCTCCTGGGTTCCAGCGATTCTCCTGCCTCAGCCACCAGAGCAGAGCAGCTGGATGCATGCTACCACGCTACAGGTGCATGCTACCATGCCTGGTAGTTTTTGTGTTTTTAGTAGAGACGGGGGTTTCACCTTGTTGGCCAGGTTGGTCTTGAACTCTTGACCTCAAGCGATCTGCCCATCTTGGCATCCCAAAGTGCTGGGATTGCAGATGTCAGCTATGTTGCCCAGCCCTATAATTTTGAAGCACATACCAATGGCATATTTATACAAATATAGTCCAAAAAGAGTAAAACATGATTTCACATTTGACAATGTTTCCTGTATCATTTTTATACTAAATGATCCAAATTTCACCATTATATTTGTGTATTAGTGATATCAAACCCAATGACTTGATCTCGGCTCACTGGACCTCTGCCACCGAGGTTCAAGTGATTCTCCTGCCTCAGCCTCCTGAGTAGCTGGGATTACAGGTGCCTGCCACTGTGCCTGGCTAATTTTTGTATTTTTAGTACAGATGGGGTTTCAACATCTTAGCCAGGCTGGTCTTGAATTCCTGACCTCGTGATCCACTCACCTCGGCCTCCCAGAGTGCTGGAATTACAGATGTGAGCCACTGTGCCTGGCCTTAATGAATCTTTAGACAAATTTATCCAGTTTTAATGTTTGACCATAAGGTATTATTCTCATAAAACTTTTATAACTATTTACACATTTTTTGTTGTTAAAGAGTTGATCAGAGCTTTAAGAGAAACTTGTCATTTTTATCTCAGTGTTCATTATATATTAAAACTGGATAATACCCCTTTAACTTTAGTCGATATGCTCACAGAATCTCTTTTACAATTAAATGTTCAAAAATTATCCACAATTTGTTAAAACTTTCAGTTTTATTCTATCTAATTTGAAACAACCTTTTAATCTAGACAAATCTACATTTCTATTTTTTATAAACTATCAAAAACACATTTCATTTTCTTTGCATACCTTGCATGTAAAACTGTTTTATAGTAGTCAAAATTCCATGTTACAATGTTAATTCTTAGTAACTTTTACCTATGGTGAAAACCGTGGTAAGTGGGATTTTAGTTGTGTACTAGGTGTGGAGTCTAGGACCTAGGCACAAGTGTAGATAAGGTCTGACTCTTTCCAGTGTGTTAATAGTTAGAGGGTGTAACTAATTCCTTGTGCCTCAGGCCTTACCTAGCTGTAAAGCTGGCAAGTTGTACAGTAAGAGTCTTTGTGGCATTTTATGAAGTATTCAGAAGATCTAATCACCTTTAATTGTATAACATTTCTTGTATAAAATCCCTTTCATGAATGCTTTCGTTTCTTATACAGACTATCTACAATATGTTTGGACTTTCTGATTTGTCCTCAACATCCCTCTTTTTAAATAACCAGTCATTTTATTTTAGGAAAAGAATTTCCTACACAAGATTTTTTAAAATATAAAACCTTTTTTCTTTATAACCTTCTTTGTGTAGTAAGGGGGCATGATGAATTCCATATGTCCCCAGGCCTTATTTAGAATCTAATGGCTTCAAGGTAGGAAAATTGAACAATTTTTAAAAGTCAAAGAAGCAGTTTATGACCTTAAAATATTTGGTAAACCTAATATCTGACCTGTATAATTTTGATCAAATGTTTATATTTTGAAGACATTTTATTTTTCCAATAATCTTTACAACTGTTTAATTGCCAAAAGATCACTTGTCACATCTACTAAAAGGCATTACACTTTTTACTTTTCTGACAAAATATATGATTTAAGCTGTTATTGTTTTTAAACCAGTTAATCAGAGCTCTTTTATATCACACACACAACACAGAAATATACAGACAAAAGTTTCAGTAGTTTTAAGATTTTTCCTTTGTCAGTTTCTTAATTGAATTCCTAGCTTCAGGATGGATCCCAGGGCCAGGAAAACATGTAGTTCTTACAGCCTAAAAAGTAAACACAGCTGGAAGGCAAAACAGATCCTCCAAAACTAAGGGTTCCATTTTAAAATCAGATCATGGATCTAAGAAACAATCAGTCCATTCCCATGGAAATCTTATTTCTCAGTTGGGTGTGGGGACATCCCCATACTTTTTATGTGGTCAAGGGTATGTTTCTCTGATCCAAATGTGAAGAGCTATTTTCCCATAACTGCTATTAGCCATCCTCAAAAGTATATTTCTTACTCAGTTATTACATACCAAAATTCTTTCATATGTGAAATAATTTCTGATAACCCCAGAAGTAAAAAATGTCAGATAATGAATGCAAAACAGAACAGAACCTCAGATTTTGAGAGAGATCTATCCACTTTCAATTCCTGAGGTTTCATGAGGAGAAAAGGGTGTTTCCTAGACAGGGCCTGTGGTACCTCCTCTGTTTTTCTCAAGGATTGTTAGGTCAAACACAGTAAAATGGAAGATATTCAATCTTCTTGACGTTTTACAGTAAAAAGTGGACTTTTGGGGGGTGTACAGTTCTATGAATTCTGACATATCTACAGGTTTGTGTAACCCACAATATAATCAGGATGCTCAACAGTTCCAACACTCCCCACAACCCCCTCAGCCATCCCATCTTGCCACGCTCCCCCTGCACACAGGCTGTTAGAGCTTGAATATCTGCTTTTAATTAAGACTGACTTTTAAGCTTAGTGATGTAGGGTCCAGCCCCACAGGGTTGGTGGGTTTTTCTCTCTCTGTGGAGAGACGAGAGATTGTAGAAATAAAGACACAAGACAAAGAGATAAAAGACAGCTGGGCCCAGGGGACCACTACCACCAAGACGTGGAGACCTGTAGTGGCCCCGAATGCCTGGCTGTGCTGGTATTTATTGGATACAAGGTAAAAAGGGCAGGGTAAGGAGTGTGAGTCATCTCCAATGATTGACAAGGTCACATGAGTCACATGTCTACTGGACAGGGGGCCCTTCCCTGTTTGGCAGCCGAGGTGGAGTGACAGAGACAGAGGTCACAGTCTATGCCATTATTTCCTCATATTAGAGGTTTTTAGTACTTTCACTAATTTTGCTACTGTTATTTAGAAGGCAGAGCCAGGTGTACAGGATGGAACATGAAAGAGGACTAGGAGTGTGACCACTGAAGCACAGCATCACAGGCAGACGGTTAGGCCTCCAGATAACTGTGGGCAGCCCTGACTGATGTCAGGCCCTCCACAAGAGGTGGAGGAGTACAGTCTTCTTTAAACTCCCCTGGGAAAGGGGGACTCTCTTTCCCAGTCTGTTACATAGCAGGTGCTTTTCCTTGACACTGATGCTACCACTAGACCACGATCTGCTTGGCAATGGGCGTCTTCCCAGACACTGGCGCTACCGCTAGACCAAGGAGTCCTCTGGTGTCCCTCTCCGGGTATAACAGGACTGGCACTCGTCTTCTGGTCACTTCTCACTGTGTCCCTTCAGCTCCTATCTTTGTATGGCCTGGTTTTTGCTAGGTTATGATTGTACAGCAAGGATTATTATAACATCGGAATGAAGGTAATTGCTACAAACTAATGATTAATTATATTCATATATAATCATATCTGTTATCTATATTTAGTATAACTATTTTATTTTATATATTTTATGATACTGGAACAGCTCGTGCCCTCGATCTCTTGCCTCGGCACTTGGGTGTCTTGCCGCCCACAAGTGCTCTTTTAAATTTCTTATTACCAGACTTTAGTCAGGTTAAATGGCCAATATCTCTGGCTTCTGAACCTTGCCAAAGGCAACTTCACAGGTATTCTGAGAAAGGAAAACTTCAGGTTCCTAGAGGGAAAGAGAATTGACAAATGGTAAAGGTCACCAAAATATCAAACAAGAAAGTACTCATTCCCTAAGCTGGACATTGAACCCTGAACCTGGGCCATCATTGTGATGGTGGAGACCAAGAGAAAGTACTGTCACATGGTTACAAGGTCAGTCTTCCAAGGACATGACTGACCAGCTTGCTGGGCCATCTTGAACCTTTGAGGTCCTAGGCCAGCATTCTATCCTGAGGTACCCCCTCTTAATGACAGAACAATACAGAAAGACATTTATAGCACAAAGTACAACAGATTTGTTGTATCTTAAGACTAGTATCACAAATGCATTTTCCAATTAAAACTTTACAGAGGAGATAAACAGTGATTTTTTTTCCATTCATTCAATGAGTTTGCATATATAGAGAGAGGCCAGAATTCTGTTTGGTAAGAAATGTGTACCCTTCTGCCAGCATGCCAAGCTTCTGGGTTCCTTTTCCCTGAGTGGCCCTAGTGACATGGCTGGCTGCCCCACAGCACTGGGGGCCAAGCCACAACACAGAGGAAAATTATCTTTTTTCATTTTGGCCAGAGCAAAATATGTGTGACAAAACACATATTTTTTGATATTGATTGCCTCTCTATTTAGCAATCAATATCAAACTGGCAAGCCTCAAACGGCCCCAGTTGGGCCCATTATCATTAATTCGACCTCCAATCAGGAGTTTCAGCTTGAGGCCTCTGGGCAAGACAGTCATCCTGAGTAACAGAAAAGATAATAAAGGGAAAGGAGAGAAAAAAGCATTGCCTGTGGCAGAGTACGGAAGGCAGAGAGCTCAGGGAGGCTGGAGAAAGACCCACCAGCTGCAGTGGCAATGAAAAGCTCATGTGGCTGCTTGTCGGTAGGAAAAGGATCTTTCCAGCAGTCCTGTCAGCTCTCAAGTTGTCCCTTTTGGAGAGGAAAAAGCTCCCCATGTTCCGTGGTCCTGTAGATGCCTCATTCTGTCACCCATATCTACCAGCAAAGGGTGCAAGACCGCTTAATCAAGAAACAATAGCAATGAACATCCCATAGTACCAAACCAGTTCTTAGCTGAGAGGGACTTTACTGAGAGGGGTGTCTAACCTTCTAAATCTTAGCAAGGACTATAACCTTCCTAAGTTGGGCCTCGAATCCAAGTTCAGTCAAGCATCCTTGCTTTTTATTAAGAGGAGCCTTTAACCCACTCTGCTTTAGGAGAGACTGTAATTCCCCTAAGTCGGGCCCCTAACCCAATCCCATGCTTTACTCAGGTATATGCACCCTACTTACTCGGAGTCAGCCATTAGTGCACACAGATGGTTTTCCTTTGGGTCAGAGGTCTCTTCAATATAGTCCCTTTGTGGTTGCCAGAAAAATGTTACCGGAAAGAAGTCCTGACCCATACCCCAAGAGAGGGTTCTTGGATCTTACTCAAGAAAGAATTCAGGGCGAGTCTATAGAGTAAAGTGAAAGCAAATTTATTTATTTTTGAGAAGGAGTTTTGTTCTTGTTGCCTAGGCCGGAGTGCAATGGCGCGATCTCGGCTCACTGCAACCTCTGCCTCCCAGGTTCAAGCGATTCTCCTGCCTCAGCCTCCCGAGTAGCTAGCATTACAGGCATGGGCCATCATGCCCAGCTAATTTTGTATTTTTAGTAGAGACGGGGTTTCTCCATGTTGGTCAGGCTGGTCTTGAACTCCCTACCTCAGGTGATCCACCCATCTCAGCCTCCCAAATTGCTGAGATTACTGGTGTGAACCACTGCACCCAGCCTGTAATTTATTAAGAAAGTGAAGAAATAAGAGAATGGCTTTCTCCATAGGCTGGTTGCCCATTTTTATGGTTATTTCTTAATTTTATGGTAAGCAAGGGGTGAAATATTTACGCCTCTCCTGTTTAGACCATTATGGTGTAACTTCCTGATGTTGCCATGGCATTTGTAAACTGTTGTGGCACGGGTGGGAGTGTAGCAGTGAGGATGACCAGAGGACACTCATCACCATCTTGGTTTTGCTGGGTTTTATCCCACTTCTTTACTGCAAGCTATATTATCAGCTAGCTGTTTATGACCTGTATCTTGTGCTGACCTCCTAATCATCTTGTGACTTAGAATGCCTGACCATCTGGGAATGCAGCCCAGTGGGTGGCAGCCTTATTTTACTCAGCCCCTATTCAAAATCGAGTTGCTCTAGTTCAGTATATCTCTGACAGAGTCTGTGTCTGGTTATGTGATAGAAAAGAGAGCACCATGTAATTCATAATGGAAGAGTGTTTCTTTCCATAAGCTGTTCCTGGAGAACACAAAGGATGAAAAATTTTATTAGTCACAGCTATTTCCAGGGTTATCTATATGTTCCATCTTTCCCCACCTCTTCTTTTTGTTCCATACATTTCTTCTATTTGATTTTTCCTGAGTTGTATCTCTTATAATCGGTAAACATAACTCCAGTGTTTTGCTGAGTTCTGTGAGTAGCTCCATTGAATTGTTGAACTTGAGGAAGATTGAAGGAGTCCTTAATTTTTAAACAGTAGCTCAGAAGTGTAGAGGGCCTATGCGGTTTGTGACTGGCAACTGCAATGAGGGCAATGTTATGAGACTAAGCCCTGAATCAGGGTCTTTGCTGACTCTGTGTGGTGTCAGAATTCAAATGTTAGACATTGAATTGGTGCTAGGGAATTGCTTGTGTTCAGCAAACTCTACAGATTTGGTGCTAGTAGAAAGATATCACCGAGACCTCTCCTTTGTGTAAAGGAAGACAGAGCCTTTCATTGTCGTGTGATTCCAGGTCTCCTCCTAGGGTAAGAGAGGATGAAAACTTAGAGGAAAGGAACTCTGATGATAGACCCCCTTTTCCCACAGCTGTCACCACAGGATTCTGACCCACTCACAGACATACCCACTAGACATTGACATGTCCACACAGCTCCCAGGTCTAGTCATCACCCTTGGGAATTTCACCACAGCGTTGCGGATCCTAGTATTTCTTGCCCAAAACCCACAAAAGTGTCTACAAGTCTCCTGGCATATCCCAACCCCCAGACAGTGAATCTGCAGCAGCAACCTGTTTTCTCCACCAGCCTAGGGTCCTGGACCACCTGTTCTTTTTTTTTTTTTTTTTTTGAGGCGGTGTCTCGCTCTGTCGCCTGGACTGGAGTGCAGTGGCCGGATCTCAGCTCACTGCAAGCTCCGCCTCCGGGTTCACGCCATTCTCCTGCCTCAGCCTCCCGAGCAGCTGGGACTACAGGCGCCCGCCACCTCGCCCAGCTAGTTTTTTGTATTTTTAGTAGAGACGGGGTTTCACCGTGTTAGCCAGGATGGTCTCGATCTCCTGACCTCGTGATCCGCCCGTCTCGGCCTCCCAAAGTGCTGGGATTACAGGCTTGAGCCACCGCGCCCGGCCCACCTGTTCTTAATCTCATTTGCCTGCATGGACCCAGAAGTAAATCAGAGTACAGCCCCACCTGGGCCACTATCTGCAGAACAAACAATCCAGTTACATTGCATTCTTCCCCACCCATGGGTTTTCTTTTTCGACATGTGTACATGTGCAGGGTTGTTTATGGGTAAAATTGTGTCATGGGGGTTTGGAGTAGGTGATTTGGTCACTGAGGTACTAAGCCTAGCAGCAAAGAGGTATTTTTTCAGATCCTCTTTGTCCTTTCCTCCTCCATCCTCAACTAGGCCTCTGTGACTGTTCCTCCTTTGTGTCCGTGTGTTCCTGTTATTTAGCTCTTCCTTACAAATGATAACATGGATTTGGTTTTGTGTTTCTGCATTAGTTTTCTAAGGCTAATGGTCTCCAGCGCCATCCCTGTTGCTGCAGAGATCTTAATCTTGGTGTTGTTTGTTTTATGGCCATATAGTCTTCCATGATGTTTATGTACCATATTTTGTTTTTATTAAATCTTTTCTTTATTTTTTTTTGAAGACAGTGTCTCACTGTGTCACACAGGCTGAAGTGCAGTGGTGCAGTCGTGGCTCACTTCAGCCTCAACCTCCAAGCCTCAAGGGGTCTTCCTACCTCAGCCCGTTAAGTAACTGGGACGACAGGCACACACTACCACGTCCGACTAATTTTTTTCATATTTTGTAGAGATGGGGTTTTGCCACGCTGCGCAGGCTCATCTTGAACTCTTGAGCTAAGGTAATCCACCTGCCTCAGTCTCCCAAAGTGCTGGGATTACAAGAATGAGCTCTGTTGTCTGACCATACCATATTTTTTCCAATCTAGGCTACCATTGATAGGCATTTAGGTTTATTCCATGTCTTTGTTATTGTGAACAGTGCTGAAATGAACATGCATGTGCATGTGACTTTATGGTAGAATAATTTGTATTTCTTTGAATATATACCCAATTAAGAGGTTACTGGGTTGATGGTAATTCTGTTTTTAGTTCTGTGAGGAATCGCCACACTGCTTTTCACAATGGTTGAACTAATTTACACCCCCACCAACAGTGTATAAGCATTCCCTTTTGTCTGCAACTTTACCAGTATCTGTTAGTGACTATTTTTTTCTTTTGAGACAGTCCCACTCTGTGACCCAGGCTGGAGTTCAGTGGCACAATCTTGGCTCACTGCAACCTCTGCCTCATGGGTTCAAGCAATTCTCATGCCTCAGCCTCTTGAGCAGCTGGAACTGCAGACATGCACCACCACGCCCTGCTAATTCTTGTATTTTTAGTAGAGATGAAGTTTCACTGTATTGGCCAGGCTGGCTTGGAACTCCTGACCTCAAGTGATCCACCTGCCTTGGGCTCCCAAAGTGCTAGAATTACAGGCATGTGCCACCACGCCCAGCTAATGTTTATATTTTTAGTGGAGACAGGGTTTCACCATGTTGGCCAGGCTGGTATCGAACTCTTTACCTCAAGTGATCCACCCACCTCCACCTCCCAAAATGCTGGGATTACAGGTATGAGCCACCGCTCCCAGCTTATTCCAGCACCATTTATTAAATAGGGAATTCTTCCCACGTTCCTCTTGGCAGCTTTGTCAAAGATCAGATAGTTGGAGGTGTGTGGCATTATTTCTGGGCTCTCTATTCTGTTGCATTTTTGTATGCATCTCTTTTTGTATCAGTATTATGCTGCTTTGCTTACTGTAGCCCTGTACTGTAGTTTGAAGAGGGGTAATATAATGCCTCTAGCTTTGTTATTTTTGCTTAAAATTATCTTGGCTATTCAGGCTCACTTTAGTTCCATATAAATTTTAAAATAGTTAATTTTTAGGTCTGTTAACAATGTTTTTGGTAGTTTGATAGGAATAGCATTAAGTCAGTAAATTTCTTTTGGTAGTTTTGACATTTTAATGATATTAATCTTTTCTATCCATGAGCATAAAATGGTTTCTCATTTGTTTGTGTCATCTCTCTGTTCTTTAAGCAGTGTTTGGTCATCTTGTTATACTGATCTTTCACATTCCTGGTTAGCTGCATTCCTAGATATTTGTGTGTGTGTGTGTGTCAATTGTGAATGGCATTATGTTTTTGATTTGACTTTTGACTTGGATGTTGATGTACAGTGATGCTACTGATTTAGTATCCTGAAACTTTGCTGAAGTTGCTTATCAGTTTAGAGAAGTTTTCCGCTGAGACTGTACCAATTCTATGTCGGATAGGAGTTTTGAGGGAAGGCATCCTTGTCTGTGCCAGTTTTCAAGGAGGAATGGTTCCCATTTGTGTCCATTTAGTATGTTGGCTGTAAGTTTGTCAAAGATGACTCATTATTTTGAAGTATGTACCTACAGTGCCTAGTTTGTTGAGGGTTTGAACATGAAGGATAGTAAATTATATTGAAGGCTTTTTAAGCATCTATTGAAATAATCCTGTGGTTTTTGTCTTAAGTTTTGGTTTATGTGATGAGTAACATTTGTTTACTCTTTCCTCTAAAAAAGCAGGGGGATACACGTGCAGAATATGCAGGTTTGTTATGTAGGTATGTGTGCCATGGTGATTTGGTGCATCTAGTCACCCATCCTCTTAAGTTCTGTCTCCTCACCATTCACCCCTCAACAGGCTCTGGTGTGTGTAGTTTTGCCTCTGTGTCCATGTGCTCTTCTTGTTTAGCTCCCACTTATGAGTGAGAATATGCAATGCTTGGTTTTCTATTCCTGTGTTAGTTTGCTGAGGATGCTGGCTTCCAGCTTCATTCATGTTCTTGCAGAGGACATGATCTCATTCCTTTTGATGGCTGCATAGTATTCCATGGCATATATGTACCACATTTTCTTTATTCAGTCTGTCATTGATGGCATTTGGGTTAGTTCCATGTCTTTGTTATTGTAACTAGTGTTGCAGTAAACATGCATGTGCATGTGTCTTTAAGTAGAATATTTTTTTATTTATTTTTATTATACTTCAAGTTCTAGGGTACATGTGCATAACGTGCAGGTTTGTTACATATGTATACTTGTGCCATGTTGGTGTGCTGCACCCATCAACTCGTCAGCACCCATCAATTCATCATTTATATCATGTATAACTCCCCAATGCAATCCCTCTCCCCTCCCCCATCCCCCCTCCCCATGATAGGCCCCAGTGTGTGATGTTCCCCTTCCCAAGTCCAAGTGATCTCATTGTTCAGTTCCCACCTATGAGTGAGAACATGCGGTGTTTGGTTTTCTCTTCTTGTGATAGTTTGCTAAGAATGATGGTTTCCAGCTGCATCCATGTCCCTACAAAGGACGCAAACTCATCCTTTTTTATGGCTGCATAGTATTCCATGGTGTATATGTGCCACATTTTCTTAATCCAGTCTGTCACAGATGGACATTTGGGTTGATTCTAAGTCTTGGCTATTGTGAATAGTGCCGCAATAAACATACGTGTGCATGTGTCTTTGTAGTAGAATAATTTATAATCCTTTGGGTATATACCCAGTAGTGGGATGGCTGGGTCATATGGTACATCTAGTTCTAGATCCTTGAGGAATTGCCATACTGTTTTCCATAATGGTTGAACTAGTTTACAATCCCACCAACAGTGTAAAAGTGTTCCTATTTCTCCACATCCTCTCCAACACCTGTTGTTTCCTGATTTTTTAATGATTGCCGTTCTAACTGGTGTGAGATGGTATCTCATTGTGTTTTTGATTTGCATTTCTCTGATGGCGAGTGATGAGGAGCATTTTTTCATGTGTCTGTTGGCTGTATGAATGTCTTCTTTTGAGAAATGTCTGTTCATATCCTTTGCCCACTTTTTGATGGGGTTGTTTGTTTTTTTCTTGTATTTGTTGGAGTTCTTTGTAGATTCTGGATATTAGCCCTTTGTCAGATGAGTAGATTGCAAAAATTTTCTCCCATTCTGTAGGTTGCCTGTTCACTCTGATGGTAGTTTCTTTTGCTGTGCAGAAGCTCTTTAGTTTAATTAGATCCCATTTGTCAATTTTGGCTTTTGCTGCCGTTGCTTTTGGTGTTTTAGACATGAAGTCCTTGCCCATGCCTATGTCCTGAATGGTACTAGCTAGATTTTCTTCTAGGGTTTTTATGGTATTAGGTCTAACGTTTAAGTCTCTAATCCATCTTGAATTAATCTTCGTATAAGGAGTAAGGAAAGGATCCAGTTTCAGCTTTCTACTTATGGCTATCCAATTTTCCCAGCACTTTATTAAATAGGGAATCCTTTCCCCATTTCTTGTTTCTCTCAGGTTTGTCAAAGATCAGATGGCTGTAGATGTGTGGTATTATTTCTGAGGACTCTGTTCTGTTCCATTGGTCTATATCTCTGTTTTGGTACCAGTACCATGCTGTTTTGGTTACTGTAGACTTGTAGTATAGTTTGAAGTCAGGTAGCGTGACGCCTCCAGCTTTGTTCTTTTGACTTAGGATTGTCTTGGCAATGTGGGCTCTTTTTTGGTTCCATATGAACTTTAAAGCCGTTTTTTCCAATTCTGTGAAGAAACTCATTGGTAGCTTAATGGGGATGGCATTGAATCTATAAATAACCTTGGGCAATATGGCCATTTTCACGATATTGATTCTTCCTATCCATGAGCATGGTATGTTCTTCCATTTGTTTGTGTCCTTTTTTATTTCACTGAGCAGTGGTTTGTAGTTCTCCTTGAAGAGGTCCTTTACATCCCTTGTAAGTTGGATTCCTAGGTATTTTATTCTCTTTGAAGCAATTGTGAATGGAAGTTCATTCATGATTTGGGTCTCTGTCTGTTACTGGTATAAGAATGCTTGTGATTTTTGCACATTAATTTTGTATCCTGAGACTTTACTGAAGTTGCTTATCAGCTTAAGGAGATTTTGGGCTGAGACAATGGGGTTTTCTAAATATACAATCATGTCATCTGCAAACAGGGACAATTTGACTTCTTCTTTTCCTAACTGGATACCCTTGATTTCTTTCTCTTGCCTGATTGCCCTAGCCAGAACTTCCAACACTATGTTGAATAGGAGTGGTGAGAGAGGGCATCCCTGTCTTGTGCCAGTTTTCAAAGGGAATTTTTCCAGTTTTTGCCCATTCAGTATGATATTGGCTGTGGGTTTGTCATAAATAGCTCTTATTATTTTGAGGTACGTTCCATCAATACCGAATTTATTTTTTTATTTTTTATTTTTTGAGACGGAGTCTCGCTCTGTCACCCAGGCTGGAGTGCAGTGGCCGGATCTCAGCTCACTGCAAGCTCCACCTCCCGGGTTCATGCCATTCTCCTGCCTCAGCCTCCCGAGTAGCTGGGACTACAGGCGCCCGCCAACGCGCCCGGCTAGTTTTTTGTATTTTTTAGTAGAGACGAGGTTTCACCATGTTAGCCAGGATGGTCTCGATCTCCTGACCTTGTGAACCGCCCACCTCGGCCTCCCAAAGTGCTGGGATTACAGGCTTGAGCCACCGCGCCCGGCCAATACCGAATTTATTGAGTGTTTTTAGCATGAAGGGCTGTTGAATTTTGTCAAAAGCCTTTTCTGCGTGAATTTTGAACCAGCCTTGCATCCCAGGGATGAAGCCCACTTGATCATGGTGGATAAGCTTTTTGATGTGTGCTGCTGAATCCTTTGCCAGTATTTTATTGAGGATTTTTGCATCGATGTTTATCAGGAATATTGGTCTAAAATTCTCTTTTTTTGTTGTGTCTCTGCCAGGCTTTGGTATCAGGATGATGTTGGCCTCATAAAATGAGTTAGGCCTCATAAAAATCTCTTTTTTATTGATTGGAATAGTTTCAGAAGGAATGGTACCAGCTCCTCCTTGTACCTCTGGTAGAATTCAGCTGTGAATCCATCTGGTCCTGGACTTTTTTGGTGGGTAGGCTATTGATTGTTGCCTCAATTTCAGAGCCTGCTCTTGGTCTATTCAGGGATTCAACTTCTTCCTGGTTTAGTCTTGGAAGAGTGTAAGTGTCCAGGAAATTATCCATTTCTTCTAGATTTTCTAGTTGATTTGCGTAGAGGTGTTATAGTATTCTCTGATGGTAGTTTGTATTTCTGTGGGGTCGGTGGTGATATCCCCTTTATCATTTTTTATTGCGTCTATTGGATTCCTCTCTCTTTTCTTCTTTATAGTCTTGCTAGCGGTCTGTCAATTTTGTTGATCTTTTCAAAAAACCAACTCCTGGATTCATTGATTTTTTGGAGGTTTTTTGTGTCTCTATCTCCTTCAGTTCTGCTCTGATCTTAGTCATTTCTTGCCTTCTGCTAGCTTTTGAATCTGTTTGCTCTTGCCTCTCTAGTTCTTTTAATTGTGATGTTAGAGTGTCAATTTTAGATCTTTCCTGCTTTCTCTTGTGGGCATTTAGTGCTATAAATTTCCCTCTACACACTGCTTTAAATGTGTCCCAGAGATTCTGGTATGTTGTATCTTTGTTCTCATTGATTTCAAAGAACATCTTTATTTCTGCTTTCACTTCGTTGTGTACCCAGTAGTCATTCAGGAGCAGGTTGTTCAGTTTCCATGTAGTTGAGCGGTTTTGATTGAGTTTCTTAGTCCTGTTCTAGTAGTGATTGCACTGTGGTCTAAGAGACAGTTTGTTATAATTTCTGTTCTTTTACATTTGCTGAGGAGTCTTTACTTCCAATTATGTGGTCAATTTTGGAATAAGTGCAATGTGGTGCTGAGAAGAATGTATATTCTGTTGATTTGGGGTGGAGAGTTCTATAGATGTCTATTAGGTCCGCTTGGTGCAGAGCTGAGTTCAATTCCTGGATATCCTTGTTAACTTTCTGTCTCGTTGATCTGTCTAATGTTGACAGTGGAGTGTTGAAGTCTCCCATTATTACTGTATGGGAGTCTAAGTCTCTTTGTAAGTCTCTAAGGACTTGCTTTATGAATCTGGGTGCTCCTGTATTGGGTGCATATATATTTAGGAGAGTTAGCTCTTCCTGTTGAATTGATCCCTTTACCATTGTGTAATGGCCTTCTTTGTCTCTTTTGATCTTTGATGGTTTAAAGTCTGTTTTATCAGAGACTAGGATTGCAACCCCTGCTTTTTTTGTTCTCCATTTGCTTGGTAGATCTTCCTCCATCCCTTTATTTTGAGCCTATGTATGTCTCTGCATGTGAGATGGGTCTCCTGAATACAGCAGACTGATGGGTCTTGACTCTTGATCCAGTTTGCCAGTCTGTGTCTTTTATTGGAGCATTTAGTCCATTACATTTAAGGTTAATATTGTTATGTGTGAACTTGATCCTGCCATTAGGATATTAACTGGTTTTTTGCTCGTTAGTTGATGCAGTTTCTTCCTAGCCTCCATGGTCTTTACATTTTGGCATGTTTTTGCAATGGCTGGTACCGTTGTTCCTTTCCATGTTTAGGGCTTCCTTCAGGGTCTCTTGTAAGGCAGGCCTGGTGTTGACAAAATCTCTAAGCATTTGCTTATCTGTAAAGGATTTTATTTCTCCTTCACTTATGAAACTTAGTTTGGCTGGATATGAAATTCTGGGTTGAAAATTCTTTTCTTTAAGAATGTTGAATATTGGCCCCCACTCTCTTCTGGCTTGTAGAGTTTCTGCCGAGAGATCTGCTGTTAGTCTGATGGGCTTCCCTTTGTGGGTAACCCGACTTTCTCTCTGGCTGTCCTTAAGATTTTTTCCTTCATTTCAACTTTGGTGAATCTGGCAATTATGTGTCTTGGAGTTGCTCTTCTCGAGGAGTATCTTTGTGTGTTCTCTGTATTTCTGAATTTGAATGTTGGCCTGCCCTACTAGGTTGGGGAAGTTCTCCTGGATGATATCCTGAAGAGTGTTTTCCAACTTGGTTCCATTTTCCCCCTCACTTTCAGGCACCCCAATCAGACGTAGATTTGGTCTTTTTACATAATCCCATACTTCTTGCAGGCTTTGTTCATTTCTTTTTCTTCTTTTTTCTTTTAGTTTCTCTTCTCACTTCATTTCATTCATTTGATCCTCAATCGCTGATACTCTTTCTTCCAGTTGATCTAGTCGGTTACTGAAGCTTGTGCATTTGTCACGTATTTCTCGTGTCATGGTTTTCATCTCTGTCATTTCGTTTATGACCTTCTCTGCATTAATTAGTCTAGCTGTCAATTCTTCCACTCTTTTTTCAAGATTTTTAGTTTCTTTGTGCTGGGTACGTAATTCCTCCTTTAGCTCTGAGAAGTTTGATGGACTGAAGCCTTCTTCTCTCATTTCGTCAAAGTCATTCTCTGACCAGCTTTGATCCGTTGCTGGCGATGAGCTGCACTCCTTTGCAGGGGGAGATGCGCTCTTATTTTTTGAATTTCCAGCTTTTCTACCCTGCTTTTTCCCTATCTTCGTGGTTTTATCTGTCTCTGGTCTTTGATGATGGTGACGTACTGATGGGGTTTTGGTATAGGTGTCCTTCCTATTTGATAGTTTTCCTTCTGACAGTCAGGACCCTCAGCTGTAGGTCTGTTGGAGATTGCTTGAGGTCCACTCCAGACCCTGTTTGCCTGGGTATCAGCAGCAGAGGTTGCAGAAGATAGAATATTGCTGAACAGCAAGTGTACCTGTCTGATTCTTACTTTGGAAGCTTCCTCTCAAGGGTGTACTCCACCCTGTGAGGTGTGGGGTGTCAGACTGCCCCTAGTGGGCGATGTCTCCCAGTTAGGCTACTCAGGGGTCAGGGACCCACTTGAGCAGGCAGTCTGTCCGTTCTCAGATCTCAACCTCCATGTTGGAGATCCACTGCTCTCTTCAAAGCTGTCAGACAGAGTCATTCGCGTCTGCACAGGCCTCTGCTGCTTCCCCTGTTGTTTTTTAGCTGTGCCCTGTCCCCAGAGGTGGTGTCTACAGAGACAGGTAGGTTTCCTTGAGCTGCTGTGGGTTCCACCCAGTTCGAGCTTCCCAGCGGCTTTGTTTACCTACTTAAGCCTCAGCAATGGCGGGCGCCCCTCCCCCAGCCTCACTGCTGCCTTGCGGTTAGATCGCCGCAGACTGCTGTGTTAGCAATGAGGGAGGCTCCGTGGGCGTGGGACCCTCCTGGCCAGGTGTGGGATATATTCTCCTGGTGTGCCCGTTTGCTTAAAGCGCAGTATGGGGGTGGGAGTTACCTGATTTTCCAGTGTTGTGTGTCTCAGTTCCCCTGGCTAGGAAAAGGGATTCCCTTCCCCCTTGCACTTCCCAGGTGAGGCGATGCCTCGCCCTGCTTCAGCTCTTGCTGGTCCGGCTGCAGCAGGTGACCAGCACCGATTGTCCGGCACTCCCCAGTGAGATGACCCCAGTACCTCAGTTGAAAATGCAGAAATCACTGGTATTCTGTGTCGCTCGTGCTGGGAGTTGGAGACTGGAGCTGTTCCTATTCGGCCATCTTGCTCCGCCCCATAGTAGAATATTTTATATTCCTTTGGGTATATACCCAGTAATGGGATTGCTGGATCAAATGGTGTTTCTTGTCTAGATCCTTGAGGAATGACCATACTGTCTTCCACAATGGTTAATTTGCCTTCCCACCAACAGTGTAAAGGTGTTCTATTTCTCCACAGCCTCACCAACATCTGCTTTTCGACTTTTTATTATTTACCATTCTCACTGGTGTGAGATGTATCTCATTGTGGTTTTGATTTGCATTTCCCTGATGGTCGGTGATGTTGAGCCTTTTTATTTTTTCTGAGATGGAGTTTCGCTGTTATTGCCCAGACTGGAGTGCAGTGGTGAGATCTTGGCTCACTGCAACCTCCGCCTCCTGGGTTCAAGTGAATCTTCTGCCTCAGCCTCCCAAGTAGCCTGGATTACAGGCATGCGCCACCACGCCTGACTAATTTTGTATTTTTAGTAGAGACAGGTTTCTCCATTTTGGCCAGGCTGGTCTCGAACTCCCGACCTCAGGTGATCCAGTCGCCTTGGCCTCCCAAAGTCCTGAGATTACAGGCATAAGCCTCTTTGCCCGGCTGAGTGTTTTTTCATATGTTTCTTGGCCACGTAAATGTCTTCTTTTGAGAAGCATCTGTTCATGTTTTGTCCACTTTTGATGGGGTTGTTTATTTATTTATTTATTTTTTTGAGACGGAGTCTTGCTCTGTCGCCCAGGCTGGAGTGCAGTGGCCGATCTCAGCTCACTGCAAGCTCCGCCTGCCGGGTTCACGCCATTCTCCTGCCTCAGCCTTCCGAGTAACTAGGACTACAGGTGCCCACCACCACGCCCAGCTAATTTTTTGTATTTTTAGTAGAGACGGGGTTTCACCATGTTAGCCAGGATGGTCTTGATCTCCTGACCTCATGATCTGCCTGCCTCGGCCTCCCAAAGTGCTGGGATTACAGGCTTGAGCCACCGCGCCCGACTATTTTTTTCTTTTAAATTTGTATAAGTTCCTTATAAATTCTGTATATTGGACCTTTGTCAGATGGGTAGATTGCAGACATTTTCTCCTGTTCTGTTAGTTGCCTGTTCACTCTGATGATAGTTTCTTTTGCTGTGCAGAAGCTCTTTAGTTTAATTAGATCCCATTTGTCAAATTTTGGCTTTTGTTGCAATTGCTTTTGGTTTTTTTGGCATGAAGTCTTTCCCATGCTTTTGTCCTGAATGGTTTGCCTAGGTTTTCATTTAGGGTTTTTATGGTTAAACATTTAAGTGTTTAACCCATCTTCAGTTAATTTTTGTGTAAGTTAATTTTTGTATAATTTTATAAGGAAGGGGTCCAGTTTCAGTTTTCTGCATATGGCTAGCCAGTTTCCCCAGCACCATTTACTTAATAGAAGATCCTTTCCCCATTGCTTTTGTCAGGTTTGTCGAAGGTCAGATGGTTGTAAATGTGTGGTGTTAATTTCTGAGGTCTCTGTTCTGTTCCACTGGTTTTTAACATGAAGGGATGCTGAATTTTATCACAGGCTTTTTTTCTATTGAGATAATTATGTTTTTTTAAAATTAAAAGTTTATTAGCTTTTAATATAAGCATGAGAAATAAAAACCACATAAATTGTAACATTCTTTTAAAAATAAAATGGCTATCAATACTTGAATCTCCAAGCTCTGAACTCCAGAAGCAATTTTTTTTTTGAAGTGGTAGATTGTGATATTTTTATTCCATTATTTAACATGTATTTATCTGTCCTTTAAAAATGATGGAAATTGCAGCACAATATGATGTGAAGCATTGCTATAGTGGAGGAAGTATTCCTGGCCCAGAAATGCTTTGTTTATGAGCAAGGTTCCTAGGATTAGATTTGAGAAAGTAGGAGAAATAGATTTCACATAGTTGAGAACACTAATCTCCTTTTAGTTTTTCAAATTTAGATGACATTATCAGTCTCCTAAAATTATTTGTTCTTTGCCTGTTAAAGCCTGAAGTAAGTGTTCTTAAGGGTTATGTAAGTTACTACTTTTTTTTTTTTTTGGTGCCAATTCTAATTCTTTTTATTTATTTATTTATTTATTTTTTTTATTATACTTTAAGTTCTAGGGTACATGTGCATAACGTGCAGGTTTGTTACATATTTATACTTGGTAAGTTACTTCTTAAATAGCAGGACTTAATGGGACACCTACAGGTTGATAGCATGTAGGATGATAAAACAGCTATTCATATTGCCTTTTATCATTAGGGTCCAATTCCTTTTATTACCTGTTAATTTTTTTTTTTTTTTTTTTTTTTTTTTTTTTTTTTTTTTTTAGTAGAGACGGGGTTTCACCGTGTTAGCCAGGATGGTCTCGATCTCCTGACCTCGTGATCCACCCATCTCGGCCTCCCAAAGTGCTGGGATTACAGGCTTGAGCCACCGCGCCTGGCCTTATTACCTGTTAATTAACACTGCTCTTCAAAATCTTCCTTTACATTAAAGAAACTTCAGTGATCAATGCATATAGAGCACAGCTCTGCAAGTAACTCCTTTTAAAAAGAGAAGGGCATTTTATGGAGATACAAGATATTCCAAATGTTTAATGTAATTTTAAGCTTTGATACTTGTAGAAGTATAAATGCTACAAACCTTCACAAAACCTTGCCTGAATGTTTTTCTTTCCCTTCTTTTGAAATGGGATCTGGATGTCACCCAGGCTGGAGTGCAGTGGCATGACCATGGTCCACTGCAGCCTTGACCCCCGAGGCCCAAGTGATCCTCCCACCTCAGTCTCCAGAGTAGCTTGGACTACAGACACATGCCACCATATCCAGCTAATTATTTTTATTTATTATTATTATTATTATTATTATTTTACAGACAGGATTTCACTGTGTTGAGTAGACTGTTCTCGAACTGCTGCGCTCAAGTAATCCTCCCACCTCAGCCTCCCAAAGTACTGAGATAATAGGCATGAATCACTATGCCCAGCACATTTCTTTTACATTTAATTTTGCATTTTTCTAAGAGATGGGGTCCCGATATGTTGTCCAGGTTGAAGTGCAGTAGCTATTTCTATAGGCACCATCACGGTACACTGCAGCCTCCAATACCTGACCCCAAGCAATCCTCCAGCCCCAGCCCCCAGGTATCTGGAACCTCAGGCATGCACCACCACACCCAGCTTCATTTTGAGAATTTTGAATATAAAGCTTTTAATTTTTTTGCTTCAGTCAATGTCTGCTATCTTCAAGAGTGACTGAAACAAAAAATCAAATGCCTAACATTCAGGAGACAAATGCCGGGTGCACCTGCAGTCTCAGTCACTCATGTGGCCAAGGCTAGAGGATGGCCCGAAGCCAGGAAGTTGTAGGCTGCAGTGCACCATGACTGCACCCATGAATAGCCACTGCATTCCAGCCTGGACAACACAGCAAGACCCCCATCTCGTAAAGAAAAAAAACAAAAGAAAACCCTCAAACGATGTTTTTCAAAGGTTTATAGCATTTATACTCATGCTGCAGTGCCTTGGAGGGCCCAAACTATATTAAAGTTTAAAACTGCTATACTTTTTTTCACTGTCACTGAACCACCATGTTGGTTGGCATTATGAAAATATCTTTTAATACGTTTATTTAACAAGATAAAAATTATCAGAAAATGAGAAGCACCATTTATAGTTCACAAGAAATGCAACATGGACCCCAATAGAAGTAGATATTAATAACTGATACTTCCTCTGTTTATGACCCCAAACATGCTAAAATGCTAAAGTAATGCTTGCAAAGAATATGAATGACAAATGTTATCCGTCAGCTTTTTGGTTTAAAGTGATTGCCAATGACTAGCAGCTTCAATGGTAACAGTAGGGAGGAAGAACCCTTCAATACCTAACAATGCTGCAGTCAGCTCCTAAGTGGCTTTAGTTAGAGTCCCTTGTTCTAATGTAATACTGCACTGATTCTAAAGGCATATGCAGCCAAATGAGCAGGGGGAGAAAAACTGGAAGAAACATAAAAGTTAGTGGTTAGTGTCTTTAAACTGGAAGAAACATAAAAGTTAGTGGTTAGTGTCTTTAATGTCTAAAAATTTAAACTATTGTTTAAAAAAACCTAACATACTTCACAGCTATCGGCCCACACCATAAGCAAATATCTGTGTGAGATGGGAGCCTTCACTTTGGAGTGGTTTTTTGAAACATTAAAAAGGACAGAAGAGTGTTTTGTTGCATTGACAAGGTCCCATTCTTTTCTATGGAGTATGATCCTTGTCCATGAGTCTCTTGAATTTGAGATCTTTCCTTTTGATGAAAACACTAATTTTGCTGATTTTTGAGCAGGAAAGGTGATATTTCTCCAGTGTTTGTAGATGAAGGTCGCATGACATTATAACCCCCTCATTTCTCCCTTTAAGAGAGGATGGCTTTAGAGTGCTGAATACCAATGAACCTATCAGTGCTGAAAGACCTTCATGTAGCTGCTCCACACAAGTCTTTCTCTCCACATAATCTAGAAATAGCCTCTAGATTCCGTGCTCTTTCTTTGCTAAGAGGAGTAAATAGAAAATTCAGGTTGTTGTAATCTGCTTAGGAGTCAAAGTAGTGTTTGGCATCAACACTGGCAGGAACATTAATGTTAAATGGAAGAAGCTCCGAAAAATGCCTTTCCATTTCATTCATGTCCTCAACTGTAATGTCCTTGAGGATCTGGCAGTAGTCCACAGTCCATACAGCCTGATCATCCGAAACCTTGGCGGCAAGAAGAGTGGCTCCCAGAACAATCCTTTTCCAGTTAGTGGGACAAATGTCGATTTCAGCATAAGTTAAAAACTTTTCTAAGTAAACCGAAGTTACTGCTGTACATTCAGCTGTTAGCTGCGCAGCACTAAAAAGAATAGGAACAAATCTGTAAATAAACTTGTGCTCAGGATCATGCTTAAAGTATTCCTGTGGAACTTTTTCTCGTGTAAGGGGATGTGATCTCTCATCAGAAATATCCAGGGATCTATTTGCATCTCTATTCTTTACGTGGTAATATATTTCTGAGGTTACACATTTTACTGCGGTTCTAAGATTAGGCTGGCTGACTGTTCTGTCATCTAGAAATATTGTTGAGCATGAGCTATACTTTTTCGTAAGCTGCCCTGGAGATACATGATTTAAGTGGTTGCTTTTCCTCTTTTCTCGCACATCGGTTTGAGATTTGCTCAGGAAAATGGTGCTTGCCCTTGAATGGTCAGAAGGGTTTGACTCCAAAGCTAAATCTTCGGGCATCTCGCGGTGGCTGACGTGCTGCAGGTGGTGGCCCTCTCCCGCTCGGAAATCCAACTTGGCAGGCTCCACAGCAGCCGGAGCTACCGCCACCGCATCCCTAGATGCCGCCTCATAGATCCAGGGACCTCAGACCCCGCGCACCTGCCCAACTTGAGGCTGGTATTGGGGGACACGCAATGGGTCAGCTTGTCCCCATGGGTCCCCTATTGTCCCCATGGGGCGCCTTCGCTCCTCTCGGCCGCTGCAGGCGCCTTCTCTAGCCCCCTACTCCGCGGTCCTCAGCAGCCGTCCCTCCGCCAACAATGGCGCGGCCCGGCTACACCTCCCAAGCAGATGCCTCCTCACCTGCCAACCCTGCAACCCGCCCCAGGCAGGGCTCAGGCCTCCCCGCACCCTCGCCGTGCTGCCGCCCCTCCTAAAGTTGACTGGTCTCGAGATAATTATGTGTTTTTGTCTTTTGTTCTCTTCATATGATGGATTACATTTATTGATTTGCATATGTTGAACCAGCCTTGCATCCCAGGGATGAAGCCAACTTGATAGTGGTGGATACGTTTTTTGATATGCTGCTGGATTCAGTTCTCCAGTATTTTATTGAGGTTTTCCACGTCAATGCTCCTCAGGGATATTGGCTTGAAGTTTTCTTTTTTTGTTTTGTCTCTTCCCGGTTTTGGTATCAGAATGATGCTATTTCTATATAATGAGTTGAAAAATAAGTCCCTTTTTCTCAATATTTTGAAATAATACTAGAAGTGCTACCAGCTCTTCTTTGTACATCTGGTAGAATTCATCTGTAAATTAGTCTGGTTCTTTTTTATTTGTGGTTGTTTGGCCATTTAAAACCAATTCAGTTTTGGCACTTGTTATTGGTCTATTGAGGGATTCAACTTCTTATTTGTTCAGTCTTTGGAAGATGTATTTTTGCTCCAAGGTTATAGTCCTCAAGCTAGGCCCAGATAAACTCTCTACTTATATTCATGTTGCTTCAGTTTTTTCTTTTAGTTAGACATATTATTTAGAATGTGTCAGAGCAGCCTCTATAGGGGAGCTCTCCTTTGATTGTACTCTGTTTGCTATAACACCCAAGGATGCAGAGTCAGGTTGATCCCACCTGGAATCTGCACATAAGGTCTGGCCTCTGCCTGGGATTTACAAGACAGGGCCAGAAGATTTTGGACTGAGAATGTACCGAAAACCAATAGAAGGCATTTTCTGTATTGTGAGATGTCAGCGTAGAAATCTTAAAGCCCCCATCTGAGAGTGTGGCTCTTTAAGCTTTTCAGATCTTGTTCAGTGACCTGCTACAGTTACGTGAGAGACTCCAGGTGTAAATAGAATCTGATGACAGAATCTGTAAGTGTAAACAAGCATCTTAGTGAGAGATCAAGACCACAAAGTATCCAGAGCCATGACCACAACTATACCTACCTGTAAAATATGATACTGGCATAGAGTATTGTTGTTGTTCTTACCCAAAAGCTAGCAAATCAGGATAGGTGATCCAGGTTCTGGAGCTCCACCAAGGCAGTTCCATTTTCTATTTAGAATCAGCATGAATTTCTCTCAGCCTGGCTTATCATTGGGCCATCAGCCCAGGGTCACTAAGAACCTTCTCACAATCACCTAGATGTCTTTGAGACATTTGAGGATGTCCAGGGCAGAATTGTGTCAGGCTGACAAGAGTGGGTAATTCTGCTTGTGTCTCAGTGTAAGAGAAATGGATCATTCTGTGTTTTTTTTTTTTTTCCCCTCATACAAGAGATAATTTTGGTTTGTACCCAGATGAGAGTTTCTCTAGTTTCCTGTTACTTTGGTGAAAGACAAAGAGGAGGTCTGGTGACTCAAAAGATAAACTAATTGCTTCCATTTCATAAGGTCATTCAAAACATAGATGAAGCTGGGGCCGGGCGCGGTGGCTCAAGCCTGTAATCCCAGCACTTTGGGAGGCCGAGACGGGCGGATCACGAGGTCAGGAGATCGAGACCATCCTGGCTAACACAGTGAAACCCCGTCTCTACTAAAAAATACAAAAACTAGCCGGGCGAGGTGGCGGGCGCCTGTAGTCCCAGCTACTCGGAGGCTGAGGCGGGAGAATGGCGGGAACCCGGGAGGCGGAGCTTGCAGTGAGCTGAGATCCGGCCACTGCACTCCAGCCCGGGCGACAGAGCGAGACTCCGCCTCAAAAAAAAAAAAAAAAAAAAAAAAAAATAGATGAAGCAGTCATGGTCCCTACCATCTGGAAACTTTTGGTCAGGACTAGCAACTGGATACATGGTTGAATTAAACATCATATGGTTGGTACAGTGAATAGATGTGTGCAAAGCAAAACAAAACTTTGGCCTCTTCAGCCAGCTGTGGTGGCCCACACCTGTAATCCCAGCACTTTGGGAGGCTGAGGCGGGTGGATCACCTCAGGTCGGGAGTTTGAGATCAGCCTGAACAACATAGAAAAGCCCCATGTCTACTAAAAATACAAAAAAAATTAGCTAGGCGTGGTGGTGCATGCCTGTAATTCCAGCTACTCAGGAGGCTGAGGCAGGAGAATTGCTTGAACCCAGGAGGCGGAGGTTGCAGTGAGCCAAGATTGTGCCATTGCACTCCAGCCTGGGCAACAAGATGAAACTCTGTCTCAAAAAACAAACAAACAAACAAACAAAAAAAAACCGTGGGCCACTTTTTTTTATATTGTTGTATCTTCTGAGATTATCACCTGAAGGGATATTTATTGACTGAAGAGTTGTTATGATTATTTGTGTATTTTTTACTTTGTTGAGAATGCATATTTATCTTCTAATAAAATTATTCCAGAAAACTTTAAAAGAGTCACTTAAATTGCTTGTTAGTATAGTTATAAAATTGACAGAGCAGTGGCAAAAATAGATTAAAGTTACATAAACTCTAGGATTTAAGTTTTTCTTAGGTAAGCTTAGGAAAAACAACTGGAAATACCCTAGTGGCGTAGAGAACAGAGTTCTACATAGGGTCCTTTCCCTGCCCCATTTCTGTTCAGATTCACCCTTTTTGAAGGCCTTCTTTAGGTCTGGCCCACTCTGGAGTCTTGCCTTTCAGAACTGTTGTATAAAGGTCAGAGTTTTGGCCGGTAAATCCTTCTGCCTTTCTAGAGCTGGTGCTTACAATTTCCTGCAACCCAAAAGCAGATAAATAGGAAAAATAAACTATACATGTTAACATCTCATTTTTAAAAATTTTGTAATAAAACCAGTGCTTACAGAAACATTCCATTTAGCAATGTGTTTTCTATTCCTGCAGATGCAGTAGTTGCTCCACAAGTCACAGACAAGTAAATATAAATAGAAAAAAATTTCTTAAACATTCTGTGCCCCCTCTTCTGTCTATATTTATCCTTATTCTATACATTTTTTAAAAAATCAATGACAGAGAACCAGAGGAAGAAGTAATAATGCTGGGCCCTTTACCTAAATCCTGAGACTTATTGAACACTTAGTATCAACTTCCAATGTGTTAGGCCCAGCACAGTGCTCTGTATTGTACTCTTGAGCACATAGTACCTGCTTAATAATTATGCATTACTACATATGTACATGTTGTTTTCCAAATGCAGACTTATTCCAACATTGCTGCCTTCTGTTTCCTCTGTAAACTTTAAAGAGCCAGCAAATAATATAAAACTTCAGGATGGAGTGTGGTTGTCTTCATTTGTACCTGAAGTATTTGTGTTGTGACAAGAGTGCTGAGTGTAAGGGACTCTGTGCTGTGCCCGCTTTCTCTAACTAATGCTAATGGTGAGCCCGGGGGAGCAACATCAGGATTGACAGGGGACTTGCTTGAAACACCCATCCATGGACCCTTTCCAAACCGGCAGAATCACATTATGTAGAGTGGGACCAACATTACCAAGTGATTTTTAAGTTCATTAAAGCTTGAGAGGCAATGCTTAGCTTAGTAGTTATCAGCCCAGGCTTCTCATTAGTATCACACGGCCAATTGGCAGAAACCTCTTATGCCCTCCCCACAGCTCCTGTTTATTGTTTTGGGTGGAAGCATCCATGTTGTTTTAATTAAGTGGCTCATGTGACTCTAAGGTGAGGCCAGAATCAAGTATGAGGAATTCAAAATACATTCATGAGAGTTAAGTTCCATCTTTGCATTAAAGGGTGGTTCAAGAACCTGTTCTGTTTGGATTTGGTAGGGACAGGACAGCATGGCCCATATTTCCATTACTGTAGCAGAAATTGCTGGTGCCTGTGTCAGGGGACGGCTCCTGAGGACAGGAAAGGAGAAACATATTTTTACATCCATGGAGCAGCACGTTGTTCCTGAATCTCTTCTGTTATAAAGGAAAGAAATGGGTGGACTTTTTGGTCTTGGTCCTTCTGTCTGTAGGTATGATGGTAGCAGGTAAGAAGGTGGTGCTGACGTGTTTAAGGCAGTTTTCTCAAGATGCAAGTGTTAACTTGTTTAGAGAATTTCATCTGAAAAGGATTCCAAGAGAAGGAGGAGAAAGAGGAATTTTTTTTTTTTTTCAGCTACACATGTCTCAGATCAAGAGCTTTGTCCACTCTTTCTTCTGGAGTCTCATGCATTTAGTATTTGCAAACCTTTACTTCTCTACTTGTGTTTTTCCTTACTAATGAGTTTAACTACTTTTTAAAATTCTCATTACAGTCAAGGGTCTATGCAAAATATTTCTTTCCTGTGTACTAGAGCCTTCTCTACATTCTCAATATCATGGCTTCTTATATGCCATGCAGAATTCCTACCATGAATTTATGATCTGCACTATTAAAAATGTTCCCATTGTGGCTGTTGAACATGAAGGGTGTGAATACTCAAGATTCTTGTTGTAGAAAACTGGGGTTTACGTGGAGAATATGTAATGTTGAGGTTCCATCTGTGTCCTCCATTAGCTCTATGCACAGCAGCATTAAGGAAATACTTATTTAAATAGGATGGCATTTATTACTCAGCAAGTTCTGAAAAACAAATTGAGAGATACTGCTCTATAGGATGCTGAAGAAAGACTACTTAAAATCATTATTGAAAATTACAGAACATTGGAGATACCTGTATCTTGAACTTTGCATAAAACTGATGTTTCTGTATGATTGAATTCAGACTATAATTTACTTTTTGAGGAGCAATATCTAGGCGATGATGCTGTGTTCTTCTATGTTCATCAGCACACCATAAGTTTGTCCTAGTGTTGTTAATATTAATAATTTACTTAGTTAAAAAGCGCTCTGATATTTCTTTCACTACAGAGTTAACTATTTTTCTTGTCATTAGTAGGTGTCTTTATGCAGCTGATGTGCATAAGCCATCACATTTAATGTGGCAGGTGCCCTTTTTTCTTAGGTTTTCTTTGCATATATCTGTCTTTGGAAAATGAAGTCTCTTTGTTTACAGGCCAGAAAAATCAGGCAAAACACAGGCTCTTCCAGCTGCTGGATGTTTCACAGAATTTTCTTTTGGGGCTAAAAACATTGGCATTACTAGTGAGCTCATTAGAAATTCAGAAACTCAGACTTCATTCCAGATCTTCTGAAAAACAGTCTGCACAAGATTTCCAGTTTATTGTACACATTAAAATTCGAGATGCCTTCTAACTCAACATCCCTTTTTATCTTAAAAATATACACAGCTCATTCTTTATGATGTAAATATTGCACTCAAAAATGTACATGTTTGTGTTTATGCTCTTAATTTTATACTTTATTATCTAAAAAGTATCATATATACACTGGTGTTGTGGATCTTATGCCATTCTCTTCTCTCAGAGTTAGAGGATATTTTAGAGAATATTTCTGTGTTAAAAATTACTGCAAATTTTCAGTTATTTCTATTAATCAGAACCAATTCTCTTTACTCTGTTGTTTCATTATAATTAAAATGATAACTTCTGCTCATGGCCACTTGGTAAATATATGTGTGTCTGTGTGCTTATGTTTTTCAGGGGCCATTGACATTTAGGGATGTGGCCATAGAATTCTCTCTGGAGGAGTGGCAATGCCTGGACACTGCTCAGCAGGGTTTGTATAGGAAAGTGATGTTAGAGAACTACAGAAACCTAGTCTTCTTGGGTAAGAATACCTTTAATACACAATTTCTAATATACCCTAAAGGTTTCCTTTTTCTTTTTTTGTGGAATGATTTCTGGTAATTTATGCTTTGCATAAATGAGTTTCTGATCCATTTTTTCAAGAAAATCTTGAGACTTTATGTGGAAAAGAATGTCTTCAAGATGTTTCATCTTGACCTGAACTTCCCACATTCCAAAGCTGATCTGTACCCTTCACGCTAGATCACTGGTAATTCCAGAAATTTAGTGGCATAAAATATTGTTGTCCATGATTTTAGGCGGGCACGGTAGCTCACTCCTGTAATCTCAGCACTTTGGGAGGCTGAGGCAGGTGGGTCATGAGGTCAGGAGTTTGAGACCAGCTTGGCCAACAAAGTGAAAATACAAAAATTAGCCAGGCATGGTGGCACGTGCCTGTAGTCCCAGCTACTCAGGAAGCTGAGGCAGGAGAATCGCTTGAACCCAGGAGAACGGGGTTGTAGTGAGCCAAGATCATGCCACTGCACTCCAGCCTTGGCAACAGAGCGAGACTCCATCACAAAAATAAATAAATGTGTATATATATTTGCCCATATTTTAAAATCTGTTCGTCACCACCAATTGTTTGGTTCATGAGTACTGGATAGTGAAATTAAGGACCTACAAGTTTTAAATATTTTCTAAATATTTAGAAATTTATTTCATTAATTAGTATTTTGGGATTATTCTAGAATATTCTATCACTTCCTCTTTACTAAGCATACTACTAGGATGGTAATTGGAGAATATGAGAAAGATTCATGTTATTTATTTCTAATAAAGCAGGTATTGCTGTCACTAAGCCAGACCTGATCACCTGTCTGGAGCAAGGAAAAGAGCCCTGGAATATAAAGAGTCATGAGATAGTAGCCAAACCCTCAGGTAGGTGAGAGTGAACACAACAGATGGCACAGATGAGAGGTCCAAAGGTCAAAAAGAAAACTGGTCATTCAAATGTGATTTGGGAAGCTGTGTTCCAAAGGAAATAGTTTCTGGGACGCCTGAGTGTTTTTGTTTTTTGGGTTTTTAAATTTTTTTATTTACTTTATTTTTTATTTATTTATTTTTTGCTGTCATGTAGGGGCATCTTCTGTCTTATGCTTTTAAATTCTTTAAAGATTCTACTTTCCTTTTGGTGATCTTCCTTCAAGTTTACAGTGAGAGCCAGAGTCCTTTTCATGGAGTATAAAAGACTGTACAATCTGCCTGCTTTTCCATTACTTTGGGGTACACACAGATATCTGCATAATTTTGGGAAACTCCATGTTAAACTATTTTTTAGTTCTCTTTTTTCATCATGTCTGAAATGTATGAAAGTAGTGGTTTCTGTTCCATTGATTTGTTTGT
Organism: Trachypithecus francoisi; assembly: GCF_009764315.1. Classification (NCBI taxonomy): domain Eukaryota; kingdom Metazoa; phylum Chordata; class Mammalia; order Primates; family Cercopithecidae; genus Trachypithecus; species Trachypithecus francoisi. The sequence goes on from NW_022681457.1 coordinate 55,402,181, forward strand.
TAATCTTTCTGCACATTCCATCCTGTTTTTACTACTATATTGTTGAAATACAGTTAGAAATTATAAAGTATAATACCCCTCTGCTTTGTTCTTTTGCCTCAAGATTGCTTTGGCTTTTAGAAGTTTATTGCAGTTTCTTGTAAATTTTAGAATTGTATTTTTTATTACTGTGAAAAAAATGTCACTGGAATTTTAATAGGACGTTTATTGAAGCTGTAGACTAGATAATATGACACTTTAACAATATTTATTCTTTCAATCCATGGACATGAAATATTTTAAAATTTGTGTCTTCAATAATTTATTTCATTGGTGTCTAACATCTTTTTTGTTTTGTTTTGTTTTTTGAGAAGGAATCTCGCTCTTTTGCCAAGTTGGAGTGCAGTGGTGTGATCTTGGCTCACTGCAACCTGCGCCTCCTGGTTTCAAGCAATCTTCCTGCCTCAGTCTCCTGAGTAGCTGGGACTACAGGTGCATGCCACCATGCCAAGCTAATGTTTTGTGTTTTTAGTAGAGATAGGGTTTCACCATGTTGGCCAGGATGGTCTCGATCCCTTGACCTTGTGATTTGTCTGCCTTGGCCTCCCGAAGTGCTGAGATAACAGGCATAAGCCACCATGCCTGGCCCATCTTATATCTTTTATTGTAAAGATTTTTTACCTTTTTGGTTAAATTTGCTCTCAGAAATTTATTATTTTAATGCTATTGTAAATAAGATTTTTTTTATTTTATCAGATGGTTTAAGTGTATGGAACAATAATTTATACTTGTATGTTAATATTTTGCTAATGTACTGAGTGTATTTATTAGTTTAGACAATTTTCAATGCAGTGTTTATGGTTTTTTTATGTATAAGATCATATCCACAAAGAGCAACTTTTTACTTATTTGCCTTCAATTTCAGTGGCTTTTCAAAAATGTTTTTGACTCATCATTCTGCCACTTACTTCCAGTAGTATGTTAAAATAGAAGCATTGACAATGGGCACGATATAGTTTTGCATTGGTGTCTGTGAATTTGATGGAGCAAACATCTCTTCAGGTTTTTTTGTTTTTTTTTGTTTGTTTGTTTTTTGAGACGGCATTTTGCTCTTGTTGCCCAGGTTGGAGTGTAGTGGCCTGATCTCGGCTCACAGCAACCTCTGCCTCCCGGGTTCAAGCGATGCTCTCTCTCAAAAAAAAAAAAAAAGAAAAGAAAAGAAAAGAAAAGGAGAAGAAAAATTAATGGTTGTAAAAAACACATAACATAAAATTTACCATCTTAAATCTATTTTTTTTTTTCTTTTTTGAGACAGAGGCTCCCTCTGTCACCCAGACTGGAGTGCAATAGCGTCATCTCGGCTCACTGCAACCTCCTCCTCCTGGGTTGAAGCAGTTCTCCTGCCTCAGCCTCCCGAGTAGCTGGGATTATAGGTGCCCACCACTGTGCCTGGGTAATTTTTTTGTATTATTAGTAGAGACAGGATTTTCCCATATTCACCAGACTAGTCTTGAATTCCTGACCCTCAAGTGATCCTTCCACCTCGGCTTCCAAAGTGCTGGGATTACAGCATCAGCCACCATGCCCACCCTACCATCTTAAATTTCTTTACGTGTACATTTCAGGGCCAGGCATGGTGGTGCTCACAACTGTAAACCCAGGATTTTGGGAGATCTAGAAAGGAGGATCACTTGAGCCCAAAAGTTTGAGACCAGCCAGCCAGGGCAACACAGGGAGATTCCCTCTCCACAAAATTATTTTAAAAATTGCTGGGCATGGTGGTATGCACATGTGGTTTCAGCTACTTGGGAAATTGAGAGAAGAGAATTACTTGAGCCTGGAAGTTTGAGGCTGAAGTGAGCCATAATTGTGCCACTGCACTCCAGCTTGGGTGACGGAATGAGAATGTCTCAAAAAAAAAAAGAAAAAAAAAAGTCTTACAGACCAGATGCGGTGGCTCATTCCTGTAATTCCAGCACTTTGGGAGGCTGAGGTGGGCAGACCACCTGAGGTCAGGAATTCAAGACCAGCCTGACCAACATGGTGAAACCCTATGTCTACTAAAAATACAAAAATTAGCTGGGCCTGTGACAGGTGCCTGTAATAATCCCAGCTACTCGGGAGGCTGAGGCAGGAGAATTGCTTGAACCTAGGAGCCAGAGGTTGCAGTGAGCTGAGATTGCTCCATTGCACTCCAACCTGGGTAACAAGAGTGAAACACCATCTCAAAAAATAATAATAATAAAAATAATCGCATTTTAGCCATGTTAAGTGTATTCACATTGTTATGCAAAAGACTTCTAGAAATTTTTCTTGTGAAACTAAAACTAAATACCCATTAAGTAACAACAACCCATTTTACCCTCTCCCTAGCCTTTGACAAACACCCTTCCACTTTCCGTTATTATAAGTGTGACTACTTAAGATATCTCGGCCGGGCGCGGTGGCTCAAGCCTGTAATCCCAGCACTTTGGGAGGCCGAGACGGGCGGATCACGAGGTCAGGAGATCGAGATCATCTTGGCTAATACGGTGAAACCCTGTCTCTACTTAAAAATACAAAAAAAAACTAGCCGGGTGACGAGGCGGGCGCCTGTAGTCCCAGCTACTCGGGAGGCTGAGGCAGGAGAATGGCGTGAACCCAGGAGGCGGAGCTTGCGGTGAGCTGAGATCCGGCCACTGCACTCCAGCCTGGGTGGCAGAGTGAGACTCCGTCTCAAAAAAAAAAAGATATCTCATATAAGTAGAATTAAGTCCATCATTTTGTTTCTGGCTTATTTCAGGTGACGTAGTATTCTCAAAGTTTATCTTAAAATGTGACAAGATTTTCTTCTTTAAGACTGAATAATATTCCATTGTATGTATATGTTACATTTTTGATGTGTTCATAAATCAAGAGACACCTGGGTTGCCTCAGCCTTTTGACTTTTGTGAGTACTGGTACAATAATCATAGATGTTCAAATATGTCTTCTAGGTCTTTTGTTGCATATTTTGAATATAGATTCATTAATGGAGTTGCTGTATTTGATAATTCCATTTTTAATTATTTGAGAAATGTAACATTTAAAAATAATGACTACATCTTTGCTTTCTACCAACAATCAACAGAGGTTTCATTTTCATTGCATCATTAACAGATTTGGCATCTTTAAAAAATTTATAGTGGCCATTGTAATGGATGTGAGGTGATTTCATTTTTCATTTTTATTTTTACGTGTTTTCTCTACAAGTTATTAATTTTGTGTGCCATTTCAAATGCTTTTTCCAATTTGTGCTTTTATTTATTTATTTATTTTTTGAGACTCCTGAGTAGCTGGGATTACAGGCGTGCACCACCATGCCCATCCAATTTTGTATTTTTAGTAGAGACAGGGTTTCACCACCTTGGCCAGGCTGGTCTCAAACTCCTGACCTCAGGTGATCCACCCGCCTTGGCCTCCCAAAGTGCTGGGATTTCAGGCATGAGGCACTGCGCCTGGTCTTATGTATCTTTTTTGATAAAAATTTAGTTCAATTATATGTTCATTTCTAAATCAAGTTATTCAAGTTTATTGTTCCGTTTTAAGAGTTGTCTATATATTCCGGTTTTTTTTTTTTTTTTGAGACAGAGTTTTGCTCTTGCCCAGTCTGAGTGCAATGGTGTGACCTTGGCTTGATGCAGCCTCCGCCTCCCCATTTTAAGTGATTCTCCTGCCTCAGCCTCCCAAATATCTGGGATTACAAGCGTGCACCACCATGCCCGGCTAATATCGTCTTTCTAGTTGAAATGGGGTTTCATCATGTTGGTCAGGCTTGTCTTGAACTCCTGACCTCAGGTTATCCACCCACCTTGGCCTTCCAAAGTGCTGGGATTGAACCACTGTGACTGGCCCGAATATTAACTCTTATCACATGTGACTTGCAAATATTTTCCCCCATTTCTTATGAGGCATTTTCACTCAATTGAATGTTTTTTGTTTCTAATGTGGAGAAATTTTGAAGTAGAGTGTAAATTTTCCTGTTCTTTTTCTGTTGTTGCTCATGCATTTAATGTTGTATCTAAGAAAATAGTGCCAAGACCCATTTCATGAATTTTTTCTGTTTTGTTTTAAGACACTTTTTTTTTTTTTATGAGTGTATTTTATTGAAAACATTTTTTGTATATGGTTCAAGGAAATGATCCAACTTTATCAGTGTTGATATTTAGTTTTTAACATTATTTTTTGAAAAGATTATCTTTTCTCTATTGTGTGTTCACAGCAGCTTTGCAGAAGATCATTAATCATATACACAAGGGTTCATTTCTGAACTCTCTATTCTCCTCTTTCGTCTGTTTATCTGCCTTTGTATCAGTACCATACTGTTTTGTTATTGTAGCTTTTAATGTTTTAAAATCAGGAAGTATAATGCCTCTTTGTTCTTTTCGTGGGTGTTTGTTTAATTGTAGTTCACGATCAAATTAAAAAAAATTAAAGAATATTTCTGTAATAACTGTGCTATTGAGATTTTTATCTAGACTGCATTGAATTTGTTCACCTCTGTAAGTTATATTGGCATCTTAACAAAAATAAAATTTTTGACCCTTGAGCAGGAATGTATTGAAGAATGTGTTTTATTGTAATGTAATGTAATGTAATGTAATTTATTAGAGACAGAGTCTTCCTATGTTGCCTTGGCTAGTTTCCAGCTCCTGGGCTCAAGCAGTCTTGCCTCAGTCACCCAAAATGGTAGTATTACAGGTGTGAGCCATTGCACTCAGCTCATGTTTTTATTTTTAGATATTGTTGGATTTGCCAGTTTTACTTTTGTTTTTAATTCCTAGTTTTAAATTTTTTTTGAGATGGAGTTTCACTCTTACTGCCCAGGCTGGAGTGTAATGGCACAATCTCGGCTCACCGCAACCTCTGCCTCCCAGGTTCAAGCAATTCTCCTGCCTCAGCCTCCTGAGTAGCTGAGATTGCAGGCAAGCACCACCATACCCGACTAATTTTGTATTTTTGGTAGAGATGGGGTTTCTCCATGTTGAGGCTGGTCTCAAACTCCTCAGCTCAGGTCATCCGCCTGACTCAGCCTCCCAAAGTACTGGGATTACAGGCATGAGCCACTGCACCCAGCCTTTAATTCCTAGTTTTATTCAGTTTTGATCAGTTACCATGCAGTGCATGATTTTGGTCTTCTTAAATTTATTTGTTGTCATTTTCAGACAGGATCATACTCTGTCACCTAGGCTGGAGTATAGTGTCATAATTTTGGCTCACTGCAACTTAGCCTCCTCGACTCAAGTGATCTTTACACCTCAGCCTCCTGAGTAGCTGAGACTATGGACATGCACTGCCATGCCTGGCTAATGTTTTGATTATTTGTAGGGACAGGGTCTCACTATGTTACTGACACTGGTCTTATACTTGTGGTCCCAAGGGATCCTCTCACTTTTGTCTTCCAAATTGTTGAAATTACACATATCAGCCACTACACCCAGCAGGTATTCTTTAATAAGACTTGTTACATGTTCTAACAGAATACATCAGGTGCAAATAAGAATATTGTGTATTATTTTGCTTTAAACTGAAAAGTTTTGTACATGTGTGTTAAGCCTAGTTTGTTTGTGGTATGGTTTGGATGTCCATGTTCTGCAAACCTCATGCTGCAATGTAATTCTCAATGTTGGATGTGGAAGCTGGTGGGGAGGTGTTTATATCATGGGGCTAAATTTCTCATAATGTCTTGGGACCATCCTTTTGATAATCAGAAAGTTTATACTCCATTAATTCAAATGAGAGCTGGTTCATTAAAATAACCTGGCTTTTTTTCCTTTTTTGTGATGGAGTTTCACTCTGTAGTCTAGGCTGGAGTGCAATGGCGCAATCACAGCTCACTGCAACCTCCACCTCCCTGGTTCAAGCAATTCTTCTGCCTCAGCCTCCCAAGAAGCTGGTATTACAGGCACCCACCACCATGCCCAGCTAATTTTTGCAGTTTGTTATTAGAGACAGGATTTCACCACGTTGATCAGGCTGGTCTCAAACTCCTGACCTCATTGACCTCCCAAAGTGCTGGAATTACAGGTGTGAGCCACCGTGCCCAGCCTGAACCTGGCTTTTTCACCTCACACTAAGTCTTTTTCTTACCACGTCCTGTTTCCATTCTCTGCATATGCCTAGCCAGTTCTCCCAGAACCATTTATTAAATAGGGAGTTCTTTCCTTATTGCTTGTTTTTGTCAGGTTTTTCAAAGATCAGGTTGTTGTAGATATACAGTCTTATTTCTGAGTTCTCTATTTTGTTTCATGGGTCTATGTGTCTGTTTTACCAGTGCCAGGC